>NW_025110109.1:16077-71655 GCF_011392965.1 Frieseomelitta varia | reverse complement strand
TTTTTTAAGTTTCTTGTAAGCTATAACAAAACTGGCCCTAGGAAGAAAGAAAGAAACCTGTCTATTTATATTCATAGGACTTCCACGTAATCCTTATCTACGCGCCCGACGATAGAGCGGTCGTTTACGATTTAGATAGCGCGTTGCCATTTCCCACGCATTTCTGGAAATACGCGATGGAAACGTTTAGATCGGACGAGGTTCTGCAACCAGAACATCATAGAAGATTCAGAGTGGTGCCAGCCAGTGTATACCTGCGGGAGTTCGCCTCCGATCGACATCACATGAAACGCGAGGATGGAACATGGATCAAGACACCGCCGGATTATCCGCCAATTTCGACATCAAGTATGTTCATTAAATATGATTAATCTTTTTAGTGCCGATAGTGTCGATCATCGTTGGTTTTTATTTAAGAAATGTGTAGAATTATTGAATAAGGAAAGTTGTCTTTTGGAATATATTGGCTCTTTAATTCTTAATCACGTGTTCATTTTTTAATTGTACAACTATAATTCAATTTTCATTACTGAAATAATTATTAATAATTAAAATTCTTCGCTCTTTTTTTCAATGAGAATTTAGATTCCTTCTTATAGTTATTTGATCCAAAATTGTCCTGAATTCTTTCTAAAGATATGGGATCTTTCCGTGAAATCTTTATGAGATGAAACAGTATTTAATTATCAAATTCATAATTATTATTGAAATCTTAGAAACACGATAGAAAAGAAAGACAATTTTTAAGAATGGTTAGGATCATTTTTTTAATCGGCATTGAAATGTTAAGGAGTACGCAACCTAAAGGACATTTCTCTTATTATATACACGTATTTGTATTTTCTTTGCAAACATTCCAGCGTGCAAGGATAACTTGGATTCCTTTATTAATATGGATCCGGGGACCGGGTTCGGGGTTGTGTTGACCTTAGACCAATTATTCGACCGATTTCATAGGCCGAACGCGATCCCAACGGCACCTCGTACACCTCATCCGCAACCGACACCGACTTAAATAAACCGCTAAGTAAGTTCCGCAAAGGATAACGATTGTTTGCTTCGATTTTCCAATTTGTCGACAAAATGAATTGTATGGCCTAAGGGAATTGGTTAAGTGCATGTACCTTTTGTGAACTGAAATTATTCGGTTAACATTTGATAATGACGTTTTATCTAAGCATTGTTCATTATTCCGAATCGCCAGTCATATCTCTGTGAAAATGATAATACATAGATTGGAACCGATCGTTTCATTTCTATCGACATTCTTAACTCCGCTGTGTATACTGTTTTAATACACTGTCCCTGTTTAAATGTGCCTCACGCCTTTTTTACTCTTGCCTTTGATCGAATTTAAATATAAGATATTACGTCTGACGCACAGAATCTCTTTGATTGCCGTTGGTTAAGTGCTACTATGGGAAACCCGTGCGAAATCGTATACTTAAGATTTTAGGTATACAATTTTTAATTTACGAAATGAATCGTGTACTTGAAACGATTAACATTATCAAAATGTTGGGAAGGATTATTTCTTCATGAGAAATTAATATTGACATAATATAATCTCTTTTTACAATTTTCAGGACAAAACCGTACATGCTATATAATATAATGATTAAATATTGAAAATATTAAGAATCATGTATCATAATCTGTGCAATGTACTATATTTAATCTTAGGGCAAACTACTTGTACTATATTTTACTTTCAGCCATTCGATATACCTAAAAGGTATTTTCCCAGTTATTTAATTTTATTCCCAACAATTGTATTTTTGAAATTTTTAGAACAAATTAAAACATTAATTCATGAGCAATTACTTCAGATATAATAATATATTTAAATATTCAAAAGGATCTCCGCATTAGTAAATTTATATATCATTATGTGGTTTTAAAAGAGACTGATAATTATTTTATTGATTTTGTTTCTTAATAATTATATTAAAAGGAAAAGATAATACAACAAGAATGAAATAAAAAGGTAAATTATTCAGAGTTTCTCAATTGATTTTATATTTTGTTGTAGTGAATTGATTAATCCATTAATGTTACTCAGATCTCAAACGTTATTTTTAATGATGTATTTTTCTAGTCTTTTTTTATCTTGTTTTATAAATGTTCACTGTATTTTATATTTTGAGATTGCGTGGGCGTATAAACTTGTTTGATTAATTTTTAACCTTCTTCATCGTATGCCTTGGGTCATTATTTTATTAAATAATAAACTATCCTTGAAGATTTAACTTACTTACGATGCATTCTCGTTTAAAATGTACAAACAGACATGTTAAATGTCCAATATTCGGAGATTTTTTTCAATTGAATGTGTGTATTGCTTTTATCTTATATGAATGTGCTCTAAAAAGTATGCACATCAATTTTTACTTGCAATTAAATGTGAAATTGGTTATCTATCAATTTTAGTAAGATTTGGAGTCCCTATGTGTATAATTTACACATTCTCCTTTGGATAGCTACGTTAAAATTAATTAATTATCTTGTGTTTGCTTGCCGAATTACAATATGATATAAATTGATAATATTAATATATTTCCCTATATAAATTATCTATCAATTGCTAAACCTCTTTATAACATTCCATGTTGTAATTCTCGTGATAATTTACACTTTCCATTTGGAATACTTATATATTAATCCTAATAAAAAATAATTCCTACTAACTATGTGTTTATTTGTGATTAAGTATTTTTTCAGGTAAATTATTAAAAATTCCATCTATATTATGATTTTTGTGATACTTTATACCTTACAATTAGTGATAATATTTAAAAATAGATTCTTATTAATTTTCTGCTTTTTTACCGAATCATATAGTGCAATATAAAGAAATAATATTAATTCAAATTACCGAAACTCCATAACAATCCATATAATTCCTGTGATAATTTACATTTTCCATTTGGGATATCTATATATATATTAATGCTAATAAAAAATGATTCTTACTAACTATGTGTTTATTTATAATTAAGTATTTTTCCAGGTAAATTATTAAAAATTCCGTAATCATCTATGTTATGCTAGCATATATTAATGCTAATAGAAAATGGTTCTTATTAACTATGTGTTTCTTTATAACTAAGTATTTTTCCATGTAAATTATTAAAAATTCCATAATCATCTATATTATGAATCTTGTATACCTTACTTTACCAATATTTTATACCTTATTGATAGTATTTAAAAATAACTATGTTTATTTGCCGACTCAATATAATAATATCAAAAGAAATAATATTAACACCAACTACTGAAACTCCACAATAATTATTATTATAATTCTTGTGATATTCATATTTTCTATATAATATTTAAAAACTGATTCTTAATAACTGTATTTGCATGTCGGATTTTTTACATCATTCATAGCAACATGTGTACGGTTTTGCCTTGGTATGCGATTTGATATGGGTCTTTCCTATTATTATTATCGAGTGCTTTGATTCCAAAGATAATATATTATAAAATCGAAGCCTCGATACTCAATCAATAGGAGCGATAATAACGAGGAATAAAAAAGAACGAAGGGCACATCGTTCAATCTTTCCTGGGTCCTCTCGTTGTCCCTCGGCTCCTATAGTGTCTAAACATTTCTCCATTTTATTGAGAAAATGAAAGTTTACAAGGAAATCTCACGTCTTTAGGCAAACCGATTTTTTTATATAGCGGTGGTTCTACTTATGTGTGGAAATGAAAAGAACTCGATTGAACATAGGTAGCAACATCGTGATAAAAAATGATTTTTGCAAGGACGTGTGCTTTCGCCAATAATCTCTATTTCATCCCTCTCTATTTCTACACTATGCTGTCATATTTGTCCCCTCTTTTTAAAAGCTTTTTTTACAAAGCCTTGCCAATAATCCCGTCTCTCTCTCTTTCTCTCTTTCTCTCTCTCATTGTCTGCTACATGTTAACTATCGACCGTATTCCAAGTTTTCTGGATTCCGACCCAGAGTAGTAATCGGCGATGATTGTTCTCGTCTTCATTACGTGAAATCTTAACCGCGTCTTTGCTCCATGGTGGTGTTACTGTTGCAATTATTGTGTCAAAGACTGATGTATTTACGGACAAAAATCCGAGGAAAAAAAAAATCCGTTTGACAACGTATTTTACCAGCGCTTTTACTACTAGCGCAGTTGCATAAAAAGAAAGCGTACAATATGCGCTTTACGGTCGTTGTGCAACCGAAATAGTAAGGGCGAGAATGTGTAATCTTTGCGAATAATGTAAAATTATGATAGTTACTGTTCTTGTGATACTTTACACTTTCTACTTTTGAATACCTACGCTAATACTATAGTCTAAAAGTTGATTCTTAGTGGTTGTGTGTTTGCTTGTCGAATGACAAATTTTCTTTGAAAATCGAGTGGAAACGTGTTCCACGTGACCAATTTTGTCGTCTGACATCGAAATGTTGTTTTTCGAATCAACGAACGTCCCTCGAGACCCTTCGAAATGAAATTTTGACAACGAAAAATCTCGGACACTCTCCGATCCTTCCGGAATTGGAATCTTATTCTATCTTCGCGATAGATTTCTTCTCCACTTCCCTGTCCATCAGTCTCAATGAAAACACTCCTATCTTCCTCTACGAAAACTTCGAGAATGTAAATTTCTATTGGCATGTAAAAATTGCTACGATCTCGTCGAGAATAACTCTACTTTTGCATCAAGGCTCTTTTACTTAGTTAAGACGTTCTAGCAAATCTGTCGTTTCTTTTTCGCTGTGAGCGTGATATGATGCGATAGAAAATTTAATCGACAAGTGAATGCAAACGGGTTGTCGGTTTCTCGTGTCGATGGAACGCCGTTGTTGAAAATTCCGGCGAAGAACCGACAGTCACGTTTATAGTTTAAAAAGTTCGTCCACTCTTTGCCTTCCAGCATCTTTCACTAGATCTCTTTGTCTTTTATCATCGGACATGTGTTTTCTCTCTAATTCACTTTATATCATGTTACTGTATTTGCATACGTATTTGTAAACAGGCGTGATCTGCGACTTGTGAGACAATTGGATGTGTATCGTTCTAATCAGTGTTGGGTAAAAATTATTTAAAATAAAAAACAAGAAGATAATTAGATAATTAATGTTGTTCGTGAATAATTAATAAAGAAAAATAATTCGTTATCGTATCATTTATTATTCGATGTTTTTAAACAGAATTGATATTTCTCAATTAATTTTACATGTATGTAAAAGGCGAAGTATTAAATATATATAAATTTCATAAGATACATGTACTTGCGTTTATTAATATATTCTTGGGAATATAAATTATGTATATCATTATTGTTTATGTAATATGTAATATATATTCCAAATATATAAATAACAATTCATTTATATTCCGAAGTATACATTAATAAACTATAACAAACATTTCAGAATTTATAAATTATTATGCGTAGCCTGAACGAGACTGAAATAAAATTATACATGTATGGTAACATGAATAATGTAAATTATCTTTATCAGAGTAAAGATGAAATGAACAATTGGAGCAACATTAATTGAAATTTTATTCGAATATGAATACCCAACGCTGGTGCTGACGTCAAAGTGCGATGACGCGGAAAAAGTCTTGTCGCTTCTATACATCGTATCGTATGCGAGAAACCCGGGACCGATTTTTTTAGCATGTAATATCTTCGATTACCAAAATGCAAAAAAAAAAAAGAAAAAAAAAGAGAAAGAAAAATGGTAAAAAGACCTAATCTTTATCATTCAAGATATCGCTATATCAGAAGAAATTATTATATTGTCATGACAGTGATAATTATTGTATATATACATATTGTTCACATATACATATATATATTTATTAATATTTCATATTTATTATATTGATATTTTTAATTGAATCATATCTATTTCGATACACCGATGAAAGAGAGTTTCGAAATGTTGAATTACGCAGTTTATCGACGTTTGACATATTCTCTTACCATTGTCATTTTACGATAATACATATAACACTGTACAACTCTGTGGAAAAAAAAACAAGAAATGAAACAAATCACAAATCTTTACTCGCATGTTCACCGAGAATTATAAATGGGATAAAAATGGAAAAGTCTATCTATTGAATTTCGCCCTTTCAGATCCACATAAAACAGTTTTTAATAAATGGATGCACTCCGTTTTGTCTCTTTGAACTTCTCTCAATGTGTGCTGTCACGATTTTTATGAATCATTACCAAGATCCTCTTTTTCTCTCCTCTTTCTCAGGTGAGGGCGCGGCATAGTGAAACGACCGAACGAAAATACTTCCAAAATATGGTAATCGAAGCTCAATCCTCCAATTAATTTCGCTCCTTTTCTTTTCTGTCGAATTCCCGATCGAACGGTGAACAGTTTTTAGCACGATTTTTCCATACTCTCTGTTTCACACGTTTCAACATGATATTCGGTGTTTTATTGAAATTGTCTATAATAAAGATTTTGCTCAGAGTATGCGCATAATGTATCCCCGGCGTTTTATTAGATCATTCTGGCGAAGAGTCATACAGTAAGCATTGGGAAGTGAAAACAAAAGAAATGACGCGCAAATTTTCAAATGTATACTGTATTCAGTTTGCAAAAAATATATAATGTATAATTACAAAAGTTACATATTGAATTATGGTATTTAACACCCCGCAACGCAGTGAACGCATTGTCGAGTTACATTCATTTAGTATACTGCACTTACGGTTTTTGTAAGGAGGTCTTAGAGTTTACAATGCAATTTCTATCAGTTTACGTCTGGGATATTGCAATTTAGGTAATATGTACTTTTTTTAGAACGTGGCAATATGACAGGCAGTAAAAAAATAACATTTATATTTGTTTAATTCTTAATTCGTATCGTTGGGTTACAAGGTCATAACGATAGAATTGAATTAATTAACCGTAGAATTTTATTGCCAATCTCTCTATAAATATAATACTCCAAATTTTATCTAACATAAGCCTATAACCCAATGATACTATTTGAGAATTAACAAAATTAAAGATCTTCTGGGTATCAGATTGCATCGTACTTCTCATCACTAATCATCTTTGTATCGTAATAAATAACTAACGGTGATACGAGTACTAAGTGAAATAGCAACGAGCAATTCTTTTAATGTAATACTAATCATTATGCATCTTCTCCTTTCTTTTCTTAGATTCTTAACAAAAAAAAAAAAACAACCTGAATATTTTCTTTTTCTAGACTTTTGCAAAGTAATACTAGAACAATAAATATTCATAGAATAACAGACATGTAACTAGAAGTTAAGTAATGCTGATACTGACTTACATCGAACATAAGTAGGTGCATTAATTTTTCATTGTCCTCTGTTCTCGTTTCCCAACGATGAATTCCTTTCCTTTTATTTCAACAAATTACGCAAGTTAGAACTTCTGCTAAAATATCTCTAAATAAATTTTTTTCCTCCTTTTTTTCTTTCTCTTTTTTTCTCTTTTCTTTTCACAGAACAAGTGTTCTCATCAATATATAACTAGGTTTCCCCTGGATTTCACGTTCGATAGTACGGCCTGTAAGTAGACATCGGAATATTGTTTTTCGATAAATGGTGAACATCACCTTGATCGTATTCCACGTCGTTGTAGATTCCGCTTTGATTCTGAAATAGAGAGGCGTCGTGTCGTCGGAGTGTTGGCAAGTATCAGAGCGTTCCAATCACGTATTGGAAAGAAGGAGGAATACTCACTGCCAAGGATGACCTGGACCTCGGCCTGGGAACGTGAAAGCCGCTATTCTGCGGAATTAGATCAGCCCTGTCCTTATCTTGCGGCTCGGAATCCGAGCTGTCTGGATCTGGCTGATGTCTTTGTCGAGGTCTCGTCGGTGCTTGAAGTCGAGGCAGTGGCACTGGCGGCAGTGTTCCATGAATATTCAAGGGTGGATACCCGAATACGGCGGAACTTGGTCGAGTTGGACCCATAGGTTCCGTCTGGCGTTCAATAAAAATATTAATTAAAATATCATTTGCCGTTCATTTTTTCTTATCCCCTCGTTCCTAATTATTACTATTTGGCAAGTAGTATTGTTCAATTTCTAACAGAATCGCATTATTTAATTTAGGAGGTAAATGTTTTTTTAAGCGAGGAAAGTTTTCTTCAGTTATTGTATTTAGTATTTTTAAATTGATTTCGTAATTATCAACTATTGTCTAATTTTCTTTCATTTCTTTTAGGTAATTTTCTTCTAATTTACCACAAAGAGAGATCCGTTCATTTGTCACGAGGCTTTTTAATGAAATATCAACAATACCTATATTTTTCTTACAAGCTTTTGTTATTAGTTAAAGGAACGTTGGCCGTTACTTTTATTACTCACAGCGTATACATTGGCGGTAGCCATGTGGTCGCCAAAGTGTGCCCACATATACGGTGGCAAATTAGTCGGTGGCCCTTGTTTCACGGAAGCAAGAGTACCTACAGAACCCACCCTTGCCAAAGTTCCTGGAAGGGTACCTGGAATGCCACCCTGAATGTAACCGTACACCGGAGAGCCGACCGATTTTTGTTCACGCGACCATCTTCGACTACAAGAGAGAAAAATTCGTTATCCTTCATTCTATAAAATATATAAAGTATATATTGTATAAATTCTATATAAAAATATATATTTACCTCCACATAATCAGGCAAATTAAAGTCAAAACTATAATTATTAAAGCTGCTACGGACGCTCCTATCGCTACCCCTAATACCTCTCCATCGACTTCACATTGAGCACCATAATAATTACCCGTGCACCTTGAAAAATTGATTCAATCGATTTAAGGTTATTTTAATTTAAAAATTAATAGCCACCATTATTTCTTTTTTCCCTCTCTTTTTTTCTGTTGTTAGATGATTTCATTTACTCACGTGCACTGCATGTGGTCGCCCTGGTAAGAGCACGACCCCCGATTGTTGCAGTAAGTCGAAGGACACGAAATACAAGTTCTGCCAGATTCATTAGCATCGTCCTTATGAGGATCTTTCAAACCAGGATTGCAAGTGCAAGTAAATCCACCCCAGTTATTCGTGCAAACGGCCAAGGAGTGACAGTCGTTCAGTTCCGACGATGCACACTCGTCTAAGTCTATAGAAATGACAAGGTATCGATTGATTTTTATTGCTTCTAAATTTACGATTAGTCATACTCTTTTGTTTTATTTTTTTTACGTTCACCTTGCAAATTTGATATAGATCCAGGTGGACTATCGACGTAAAGAGCGCTGTTCCCTATATTGTTGCTCCTTCTGTGAATAACACCGAGCAGATGTCTCTGCAGCTCCCCTGCTAGGCTTGATCTAATTGTTCTTGGTTCGTAAGTGAGTTTCAAGGTTGCATTCACAAAGACACCCCCTTGCCCTTGGCTCACATCCCCCTGATATACTCCATTTATGAACGAACCCATATACTCGTCCGAAAACGGTGTCATCGACATAGCAGATTCGATCTATAGGTAACAGGAAAAAATTCATCGTTTACTCCTTGACAGTGTAATCCCAAGAGAGGATTATTAAATATAATACAGGGAAGAAACATGATTCAAAATTAGATTTATCATTTATTTTTGAGAAACTTTGGAAGTTATTTCCTGTCCGATCATTTTTGTTCAGTTCTGGATCACTTTGAAATTTTATAATATAATATGAAAACATTTTGTTGGATTTTCAAATGAACTATTTAGATTTTTGTCACTGTAAGTGAACTGTGGATTTAAGAACGTAAAAACATAAAAGTGATGAAAGTAGAGATACTTGCCAAGAGTTTTTCTTAGTGAATTCTACTTTTTTAGAATATTTTCCATTTTGTTAGACTGTCAAGGGGTTAATATTTTTCAATACTAAACTCACAGCTCGATTTGCTTCGTAGGCTAACGTTTGATAAGGCTCAGAATCCCTGTCGGTGAATCCTCGATCCCAGACAACTTTCCTGTCATAGATCTTATCTACTCTAATCGATACCACGATGCTTATTATTTCTACAAACAACAAAAGTTGGTAGTTTAGATTAACGTCCAATGAAAATTCGCGAAGAAGGTAGGCCTTCAAAACGTTTACGAACTTTTGCATGGCAAGGAATGTTGCAATCTCGCATATCCTGGTTTACAGTGACATGCGGATACTCCTTGAACAGTGGCGCAAGCCTCGTGCTGACTGATGTCACAAGTGCTCGTGTCGCCTACGATACAAGTGTCAATTCTAACTGGAGGTTGAGTCGGTCTTCTGTGAAACGTTGGCCTTCGAATAGACCCATTTGGTCGTGGAGTTGCTGTTGGTGGATCTGGCTGTGCGACTGCAAACCTGTGAGAGAAAATTAAAATCAAATTTAAGGCTTTTATTCGAAAATCTCTACTTGATCTATTGAGGACCAAACGATAATTTATGATGGTTTCTTTAGTGAAAAAAGCGAATTTTTGAAATTTTTTTTTATAGATATAACGGACTTTGATAATGTAAAGTGATTGAGAAATATTGCAACAAATAGACTGGTCCTGGCCCTTAAGAGATTGAAAATTAAATATTTGAACTTGGAAGTTAAACGATAGAATTCAGAAATCTGAAAGTAGAATTTTACTTATTATTATTAGATACTTTCAGAGATCTGAATGTAGAATTTACTTAGATAATTTTGAAGATCTGAAAGTAGAATCAATTTTATAGTCAATAATTTTTCAATTTGAAATTCATATAAAAATTTGTAAAAATACTAACCCTGTGCCAACAATGGCGGGTGGTTGAGTCCTAGTTGGTTGAGGTTGCTGTTGCACGTGCGTCGAAGTTCTATCAGAATTCTCAAATAGATTCATATACGTTCTTTTCCCGTCAATACTAACGAATCCTTGGCCTTCCACCGCGGAAGTGAGGATCACGTCTACGTTTCCTCCGTTTACTGGTACTCGAACACCTTCTCCTGATGGTTAAAGGTGGATAGGAATTATAATTATCGACAAAGGTCAAAAGCGTGTGGACACTTGTCATTTTTGTGTCATCTACTCTTATATTGGTAAATTCTTTTATGAATACTCTAGTAGTGTTCAAATATTTAAATAAATGTTTATTCGTCTAATGTCATAGAATTAAATGAATTATAAATTGTACAGATTGCTCTGTTACAATATGAGAGTATTTTGAGGAAATTTATAGAATTAACAGTATTATTTTAAGAGAAGAAACATAATTATACAATGCACATAAAAATTGAGAAGAAGACACGAGAGATTACCATTAGATACTTAATAATTTACTGGAAAAGTATAACTCCTCTAAACCGGAATAGATAAAATTCACTCGAATTTATCAAAGATTTAAGTAGATGTGATAAATGACAATAGTGTCTGCCATATTTTTGAGCATTGTATCAGTGTTTACCGGAACTTGCACCACCCGGGCCTTGAATAGCCGAGACCGTGACATCAAAAATATCACCGAGAGGTGGATGTCTTGGTGGCGCGTAAGGCCGTTGAGTAGCCAGTCCTTGGCTTCCCGTGTAATCCAAAGTATCGTCGAGGACGATCCCAGGCCTGGGTCGGTAAGCGTAGCGATCCGTAGGCACTACAAAGGAAGTTAATTGAGCATGCCGGCACTCGACAAAGGAAATTAATCGAGCATAGTTGTTCGTTGCATCCGTGCGAGGAATTCATTATAGACTGAATGCAGTATTGTCTTATCGAATGAAAAAATTTGTACGGGACGCGCAACCGAGCGAATGTCGTACCTGAATTCTTCGAGAACGTGTTCATGGTAGGATGGACGATGCTTTTCTCGGTGGTCGACGAGGTCTTGGTGAAAATCGAAGGTAAACTCTCAGTTGGCGTTGGAACACTCGATGCGGCTGTACCTTCCGATTCTATTGTTTTGCTAGGTTCAAGAGTTATCGTGCTTGATGCACCCGTGACGTTACTTAAATTAGCATTGATATTCGTGGCTGCTGGAGTTGATTGGACGACAGGTTTGCTAGACGTTGGCTCGATTATATGAACCGACGAGCTGGTCTCGATGTTCAACGTTGACGTGGAATAAGATTTCGTTGACGTCTTGGGAATATTCGGCTTACTGTTCGATTTTTCGCTGTTCGTACTGGAACTGGAACTTTGAGAGTCGTTGATCTTGGAGGCTTTAGTAGGTTTGATTGGAACCTCTAGTGGAATCACAGGCTTTGGAGAACTGTCGTGCTTGGTGAAATCCGTTTTGTGCACGTCGCTAGATTGAGTCACGTTTACTTTGGACGGAGCTTGATGCTTGTTCTCTTTCTTACTGTTAGTGGAGTCGGGACTTTTCGTTGAGTTCTGAGCGAATGGTTTCTCCGTGATCTTCGAGTCTGTTTTAACTATTTGATTGTTGTTCTCTTCGTGATGTTTAGTTGCGTTCTCTATGGCGTTCGTAGTGGTAGCCTCACTCTGATCTGTTTCTTCCTTTTTCGTGGAGGATTCCTCCAGCGATGGAAATTCAGAGTTCTTGTTTTGTTCTTTCTCTCGATTGAAAGTGGAGTTCGACGATGGTAGCTTGTAGGGAGGAATTGGTCGCCTGTTTCCACCTGATTATGAGATTGTTAATAAAATAAAATGGTAAAATGATATTGTTATTATTTTATAACAATATTACTCTACTAAGAGTAACATCAAAGACCATATAGGCCAAAAAAAAAGAAGAATATCTAGTAATATTACCAGGACGATTCCAAGTCCATGGGCGATTTCCTTGAGGGACAATCTGCTCTGGCAATGGAACTCCGCTGATAAAAGGTCTAATCGGTCTTTCAGGTGGTAGTTGGTTAATCAGTGGTTTATCAGGTGCTGGTGGTTTCTCGAAAGGATAGGGATGATCAGGTGGCGGGGGTGGGTTCATCCCAGGCGTGTCGAAATCAGGCGGTAGTGGTGGAACATCGGAGATTCTTGGTGGTCCTCTGTTATTAATCCTAAAAGAAACATAATTAGATATTAATACACAAACATTAGACTAAAGTATAATTTGTTAACTAAGTTTTAGAAGTTAAACAATTATTCCTTAAAAGAAAGATTGAACGACAAAATGTATCGTAGAATTTAATAAAATTATTTCCTGATCTCCTCGTTCTTTTGCAAGAATAACTGGCATGTTTGGATATTCATAAAGATACAAATTTGCACAAATATCCGCAATCTAATAATTCTGTAGAATTCACGTATCGCTGTACCTGGTGGCTTGAATCGGCCTCAGAGGTCTCACCGTGTTGGCGGCAACGTTCACGTTCCCGTTCAACAATTTCACTATTCCCGTGATAATATCCTGTATGTCAGGATTTGCTTGTCGATGAGAGGCGGTCTGCAGTATCGGTGGTGGAGCGTGATCGCTATAGATCCTCGGAATCTCTTGGCGAGCTCGTCTTTGTTGATCTATTGCCTGCAAGTACTGTGCCTGTTGGTTTGACACTCCACTCATTTGATGGGGCTCCGACAAGAGTTTTGCTTCCTGCGGAGCCCCTAGTCCTTCCCCCGACATGGATTCACTGGTCGTTGGTGATATGCTGTTGATCATTTTAATATCAATGATTTACAGGAAACGTAAAGGTATATCAATCTTTAAACAGTATGTAATAGAATTTCTGTAATTTATTTATTCTGTTCTATGGTCGTCTCAGGGGTTTTTTTTTAATGTAATTAGAGGCAAATTTTATTAGATTTCCTTTTTATTAAACATTGATATTATACTAAGACGGTAACAATTTAGGAATTCAGTCCTAAGCTAAATCTATCCGCTAAAATGTGATTTAAATATGACTTGAGTATTATAAGCCACATATTTTTTTTTTTTTTTTTTTTTTATGAAAAAATAGTTGTAGAATTCATCGGTTAATCCTACGGTACCAAAATTTTCTCAATTTACATTGAAATTTCAATTGACTTACTGGTAATATTCACCGGGTCTAACTTCGATGTTGTTTCCATCGATGTGGTCCACGTGTTTCGACGAAGTTAATTCATCAATGGATTCCTCGTGCCTGGTGTTCCTCGTCTCGAACCGTACATCCTCTTTGTCGTAATTATCGACACTTTTCGAGCTTTCCAGTTGAAAGGCCGGAATTGTTTTCTGAAAAGTCGGTGATTCATCACGGTGAAACACGCTAGAGGTTCTTTCCGGTCCCGTGTACGCGCTGGCACTGAGGATTACGTCTTCTTGCGAGGAGCGTGATGACGTTGGATCGTTTTGGATAGCCGTGACACCTGTCAACAATTAGACAACAGTTTATAATCGGCGAGACGCGAGCAATCTTACGTTTCATTCTTTTTTTTTTTCACGAGCGAAATGCGATTGTCCTGGAATAAAATAGATAATTGCATCGCGATGATGAGAATTTCCTCTGTTGCGTGAGAATGGCATCATTTCACCGGAGATAAAATAATTTTGCCAGGGAACGGTACTCGATCGAAACGATCTTTCATTGTGCTCTGCTCTAGAATATTGTAAAACTTCAAACGCCTCTCAAAGGGCTTTTTTCAAAATTTTCACAGTTCACGATTACATGTTACTAAAGATCAAAGTTTCATCTTCGTTAAGTTAAATAAAATGGTAAAAATATTAGTGTTCGTCATCGTGGATATAGTCGTGAAAGAAATCGATTTTTATTTTCTTCTAGAAATGCTCGAGGCAGGAAGAAATTTCGCGAATAAAATTTCACGGATGGGACGTGAAACGACCTAGGTTGCTTACGGAGGATTAAGAACATGGCTCTGGCTCTGGAACATGTTTTCAAAAGCAATGATCGATCGGAAACGTACCGCGTAAGCCTGCGTTTCCATCGACGTACGATCAATCAGCCATTCACTTAAATCACCTTGGTAATCGCAAGAAACGTCGCGTTGTCGATAGTCGTGGAAGGGTCGCGATCGACGGTGGCAAAAAATCGAGAAGATCCACGGCCGATCGGCAAGGAAAACGGTACTCGAACGGTTGACATTCTCGAGGCTGGTGTATCGAGTGGTTTGACCAACCGTGGACGTGACGCGTATGAAATTACCACTGTCTCTTTCCTCGTTCTTCGTTCGTTCCTCTGGCCAGTTGGCTCGTCTCACACTCTTCCGTCTTTTATACACGACATACAAGGGGTGAAAAAGGTCGACGTCGTCAAATTGGTTCGTACATTTTTGGTGAGAATCACCTCGTAAGATAGTATCTTAGATTCTACATTGCTTAATTTTAGAACTTTTAATTTAATTCAATTTAACTCCATTACTAATCTTTATCAGAGAGGATATGAAAAATCAAATTCTTTGTTTGGAAGGGTGTTTTTTATTCCCATAGAACTTTCTTCTCTAATTCTTTCTTTAGAGAGGTTGTTTTTACCATTATGACAGCATTCTTCAGTCATTTGTCGAAGTTTTCAATTTTTGTTTGAATTTTCCTTGTCAGTCGTTCTTCTGTATACAATAGCTTCTGAAGCCTCCGATAATCTTGGTCACTGTTCCAGGTTTCTGTACGATAAATTCAGAACGCCGATCGTCACTATCGAATCACGATGATCTCTACCTGACAGCAGCTACCAGTCGTAGTTTCACTTAAATTGCTTCGCGCGTCGTTGAATTGTTGCATAGAAATCTCCCATTGTTTCTGTCCCGTCTAGCACGGAATTTCAATGCGCGCTGCAACTGTATCTAACCGAAACCGTAAAACCGTTTTCTGTATGTACACGTGTGTAGCCGCGTCGAAACGACGAGCAGTAAAAGCGATATTAAAACTGGAAAGTCGAATAAACGCCACGGGGAACGTAAACTGTTCGATTGCGTCATGAAACGTGTAGCAATCCACGAATGAAGATTAAACTTTCGGTCCCATTTTTCTTTTTTTTTTTTTTTTTTTTTTTTTTCGATTTTTCCATTAAACGATTTAATCTCAGGATGTTACTTTCATTTCGGACGCAGTGGCGGCTAAAAGGAAGTTTACAATTTGACGTTTATCTACGCGTGTTTGTACAGATGAGATAAGACATTTTTATCAATATTTGCAGAACAGAAGTCGTAAAAAAAATTCGTATTTTTCTTGTCGATAGAGCAGTTTAGCTACAATTTCTACAACTGCGAGATTGAAGTTAACTAGAGACTTGCTCTATCCGTTAGGCTATCTATCCGTAATCAGTGATTCGCTGTATTTTACATATTTTTGCATATTCCGTAGATTTTTACGCTTTTAATATGAATACATATTCCGCATTCCAGCTGTAATATCGCGATAATTATGATAATCATTAGAATGCAAACATTTATATATCTGCAGGAAATTCGAAGTAATTTCAAATGAAGAATTTGAAATAACATACATATAACAAAAAGAATTACCGTGTTATTAATTAATGAAACAAATTTCTTTTCAAGTTTCACCGCTTTAGACACGTTTATAAAAATATAAATATGGACAGAAGTCGGCAGCCTTGTAGCACGAATTTTTTATTTTTACTGAGAAGTGATTTTCATCGATCGAAAAATATTCAACCATGTCAACGACTCGCATAATAATGTCGAATAAAGTCTAAAAGAGCTAATCTTGGCTGCCAAGGAGAAATATTATATATAATATTCGCGTGGTGGTCGATGTGTTGATCCGTTTCGCGAATCTATTAGACTTTGTAATGCCTTTTTCGACTCTGTCGAAAGCACCAGCCCGCGAGCCACGCGGATTCATCGTTTGTCTCGTAGAAAGTGTGCATATTATAGTATCGTTTTCCTGTCGACTTTTTCCTTCTTTTCAAACCTTTCACCGTCTTTGACCGACTGTTTCGAGGAATACCCCAGCTCCGCGACAGTTGCTGGCTGTTGTTAACGGGATAATAAGATCACAACGATCTAACGGGGCTCGTTCGTTTCATTAAAGGTCGGCATTAGGAATCGAAGAAGGGACCGCAGGACTGTCTCAATTTATCAATCAGAATTGCATTCTTCCTTCTCCCTCGTGATGAACGATACGATAACTTTTGCATAATCTGCTCGTTCGTAGACCGTGATTGGTCGTTTAACGATTAATTATTCATCAGCTGAACAGTGAACTGTTGTTCGGGTAAGGAGGCTTCTTCGTCCGTAACTCCATTTTTTCAGATGACGCCGGAATAAATCCCGAGAGATATTGTACGGTGGTTAATACATTCGTTCGAAAATGGCAGACTTGTATCTTCACCATCGGCGAACAGATCCTCACGTGAATAACGTTTCTCACTTCCTGTGAATCGCAATTGCCCGAATAGAGGCGATCTATCGCTAATTGGTCATTAGGAACTGTACGGAGCGACACGATTTTCAAACTTGCTGCCTGCTTCGTAAACGCAATTAAGCTAGCCGCTGCCTCGTTCTACTCGTCGAGCATCATGCTCTCGATGCTCTAACCCTCTAACGTGGAAACGCTTCGCGTTTCTCAAACACGTCGAGTCCTCTCGAAAAGTTGCAGCGATCTCAATTAGAGTCGTGCCAGTTCGACCGTCCTGCTTTTATTTTCGAAAAATTCTGTGCTCGTACACGGATTACCGTTGTCTCGGATAACGCGACATTGTCGCTGTCGAGATTACAGTTTTTTCGTTGCGGAAGTGAATCACTTGGTTTGTGAGATTGGTGCCGTAGGTCTACATCTACTGGTACTATGGCGGAATTTCCATTTTGTTAGACGTTCGAAGCCACCTTTCTCTTTTGAAACGAAGCAAATCTCTTTGCGCATTTTTCGACATCGTAAGTGAAATATCTACGTTCATTTAAGAAAGAGTCATTATCTCCTAAATCCTAAACACGCTTTCGAGTGTATGAACGTGTACATATGTGTATCAGTTGTGTTTCTCTTGGATTTTGTTAAATTTCAAAAAAAATTGAAGTACACATTTGTGTACAACCTGTTCAATCCTTGATAAAAGTTGGAAAGAGTTGGTCCCAACGAGACTACCCTTGCAGAGTCAACAATCGACAATGATTAAATCATCGCGACTCTTTAAATGACAATTACTTACCGTAACTCAACTAGAGCAGCGAAGTCGATGAAAAGGTTCGCGATTGAAATTACAGTGATTCCCATTGACATCGGTCGTGCGCGGTTGGACGATTTGTCCGTTTACCAGCCGTTAATTTATCGATCAGATTGTCAGTTGATCGCGTGACTGATCCCTTTCATACATTTTGTCCCGTGGATTTGATCGACGAGCTATTTACCAAATACTAAATATATATCGAGAGACTTTCCTTTCCCATTTGGATCGCGGCATCGTACACGCGCGTACGCCTACGTGTATATAGTAATTACAAACGCGGCTCGCATGCTGCGAACGAATAACGGTGTTCGCGAACACCATAACCTTGCTAACGTGAGAGCATCGGATAGGGATCCCGTGAGAATGTAGGTGAATTGCATGGTTGATTCTGTCGCAACGAACGGAATGCAGTTTCTCTCTCTCTCTCTCTCTCTCTCTCTCTCTCTCTCTCTTGGTCAGGCTCGAAACTCGACGCGTCCTGAATCCTTCGGGAGCCTGAGGCCTCTCCACCTTCGGCTCTCGAAGTCAATGCCCGAAATAATTAGCCGCGCGTTCTCCTCGCTAATTACTCTTTTGCGAAGCGCGGTGGTACTTTTACTTTGTTAATTAATTCCACCTTCGGCGTTTCTATCTTTCTTTCTTGACTTTTCGTTCGATCGTTGGCGAGGTGACGGGAGAGAAGATCGCCATTAGCAGTCGAGCTCGTTTTCGGTGGGCGTTCACGAGAGTATATTTGCATCGAGTATCTGTCGCGGGAGATACTCGTCAGTTCATATTTCGAAATTTCATCGACACCGTGGTTCTTGTGAATTGGATTCTCCGCAATTCTTCTTTTTTTTTTTTTTTCCTTGCCTTCGAAATATGTGTGCGTGTCGTGGAAGAGTTTCGTATTTTGAAATTTTAACACCGTGATTTTTGTGAAAACTCTTATTTTCGTGAGTACGATTTGGAAAATAGAACATCGTAGAGAATTAATCAGAGTTATCAAATATAAAGGTGTTATACTTTGAATATTTTACACACATATATATATGTATCTTTTCGCAGTATACTTATCCTGTGTGGTTTATTTATGATCACATCAGTAACATTTAAAACGAATTTAAAAATATATATGCTCAAGTTACGAGACATTTACACTCAACATACATTCAGAGAAAAATTAGTATACCGCGTAAATAGCCATCTCAAATGTATAATAAATATTAAATATGGCCTGAATTTCAAGGCTTATTAATATTTAAATATCTCGCAAAATATTACATCCTTTTAAAAAACTTTCCAGGAAAAATCAATAAAAGAATAAAAATTAATAAAACCCTATTATTATTATTATTTTGTATAGAAACTTATAGGACTAAACTTTCCTATCTGTTAAAATTAATAGATAGGAAATGATTGGTCCTGTGTCCGTAAGATTCCATTAGCGCAATCTGTCGGCTAGTAAATATTATCATTACACGCATATCTGGCGAGGCAATCGAATGCATCTAGAACCGGTAATATTTTTTACGAATGTTTTGCACATAAGACAGAATTATGTTACCTCGTTACCTCGTGAAACGCATGCTATGTTTACCATGAATTTCTTGCAAACTCTTGCATCTCCCCGGAATTACTTCTCTCTCGAGGGAACACTAAACAGTTTCATGGATGAAATAATGCATTGATTATTACACCGTGCGAAATACTTAGAGAGATGAACGAAAGATGAGAAATTGTCGATATTTAAAAATTTTTAAACTTACATAAATCCAAAAATCGGCTCATTTTAAAACACGAAGCCTTTACTTTGGAAAGCCTTTAAATTTGTTTCTTTCTTTTTTCTTTTTTTTTTCTTTCTTTCCAAAGATACCTTTGTTAAAAAAAAAAAAATTCAAACTTCAATCTCTAAAATCAATAAAAAATTTTTTGGATCTGCCAATTGGATCTCGAAAATTAACGTCTCTCTTTTCAACACTTGTTCTACGATTTTTCCTCGAAACATTTTTTGAATTTTTATCGAACTTTAACTAAAGTTCCAAGTTCAATAAAATGGCGAGGAAAGATGCTGTGGTAAGTATTAAGACGTCGTTGCAAAGAGTTCGAGGCTTCAGTCTTCGACATCATGGTGTGATGTTTAGTCGTGGAAAAAAAAAAAAAAATGTTAGTCAGTGATTTCAGAGACGTTTTAGAGACATAGTGTGCATAATTTGCGAGATCGGTACCAGTCGACTCGTGATTTCCTTGTTTCGTCGTTTGACCTCGTGACGCAATTTGAAACAACGTCTAACGCGACTTGGAAGAAAAAGAAAGAAACGTCGAAGGGATTTATCCGTGGAAGTGTAGACCGAGCTATGCGCCGTCTCTCGAGGCGGTAACGGCAGAGTTAACGGTACACCATTCCAGTCCAATATTTATTCTTTTCGCTGGTAAACGCGACATTTGGTACCTTCGCTGAAAGATTCGACAGGTGTCCAATAGTCCATTTGATCGTGAACACGTAGTTTCGACCCAGTGTTTAACTCAAAGAAGATTTTCAATACACTTACACAAGAATTTACCGATTAACAATAATTACAATAGTTACACGCATGTTTTACCATTTTGCAGGATTATTTTAGTTTGTACTTCTTCAAATTCAATTCGATTTATTATAAAATTTATTGTCATATGAGTCAAGGGTTATAAAATTTTATTAACGATAGCTTGGCATGTATCGAGTTAGTTTCAATGATAATTATCTCTGGTGTTATTAAAAATATGAATATTCTTCGTACATCCCATATAATCACTATTAATCTCATTATACCTGGAAAGTATTTATAAAAAATATTTGCAGCATCGTTTCCCTGCTTTTCAGACGAAGCAGTCGATCAATATGACTTCTCGATGATTGAATTGCAAGAATGAATCGTCAATTGTACATTGTGTTTCGAATATTTATTCTGCTTGTAGCCACAAGCATACTCTGTATATATTTCCCAACAGTAGAATAATAAAATCAAGAATTTTTCACGAAAGAATCAGCTGAGTGTGTCGCGGCAAGCTTATCGATCTCAATTAGTTTCGACTGTTTTGAGAATTCGCATGATTCAGAGACCTCTCTGACGTTAGTTGGCAGTTGTCTCGTGACGAATACTGCCAGAAACTTCTCGTTCTTCCTTTTCGGAGACGAAATCTCGAATATGACGAACCAACAGACTTTCTGTCTTTCCACCACGTACGACGACGTGATTTCGTGACACTTTCACAACTAAGGTGCTCGGGCGAAAGTCGAGTGACGAAACTCTATGCCGGATACGTTCCTTCGTGTCCATCCGCATTGACGATGACGTTAGATTAGGCGATCGTTCTTCTCGTTGCGTGGATGAAACATCAAGAACAAAATACGTTTAATTCTAAATAATTACAGCAGAATTATCTCATCGATAACAAGATCACACGCCTAATCTCCTAAAAAATTTGCACAAGTCAATGAACTGCTAGGATCTGAATTTATCATTGGCTTCCAACATTCTCGAGTTTTTATTCTGCTGTTATTACTTCCGATCTTACGAAGATTTCACCTTTTTTGTTTTTACATTGTGTTATTGATGAACTGCGTGAAAGCATAGATTTCATTCGTTGCGTTCGTGCAGTAATGTTAAGACTGGGACGTGGAGATCTCGAAGTAACAGGTACGTGCCAGAACGCAAATGCACGTCATGCTTGCAGCTTTCTCCTTTGTCGCTTCTGAAGCGACGCGTGTGACGATGTACATTGATGGTATATAAGCGAAATTTAGTAGTTCAGTGGCTTAGAAAACAGGATTCAGCGTTTGGGATAAAGGACAGTGTTGTAAATACGAATTCTTTGAAATTGATTTCACAGGAAATTGTAACAGGATGTTGTAAATACGATATTTCGAAATTGACTAAGACAATTAATTTTCCATTCTTCTATTTATTTTTAATAGAATGAAAGAAAGGAGCAACAATTAGGAATACTTAAGTTTCAAAATAGCACCTAGAGAAATGGTCGAACTCTGAAACTGCCAGTTGGAAAGTGATCTCTATGAGCGAGATAACAACTCATTATTTTTCTAAACTTTCTATTTATTTTCGACACGTTCAGTTAGTAGAGGACTCTCAATTTTTTCAGTCAAGATTCTTCTATTTATTAATAATTCAGTCAAGATTCTTATATTTATAAATAATATCGAAAGATTCGAGTCACCAAAGTTAAACCTCGGCGAAATATTCCGACAATTCTTTTCTTTCTCAGAATGTTCGCCAAGTACACCAAGATACATATATTTCAGCGAATATATGATTACCAATCTTGGAATCGTACCAAATCATCGAGGACAGGTTTTATCCGGATGAGTGCAAAATATTCATGCGATATATTCTTTCTTTCACGATACGGATGTGCAAGTATGTAGAAATGTATATCCGGTTCCATTTAACTTTCTTGTATCGAGTACGACGAGGCGTATGAACAATTCACTGTGAGAATCTTGCAAATGCAACTGCAAAGTTGCAACTAAAGTCGCGGTGGTAATGTATCGTGGAGAAAAAAGGAAAATCAAAAGTTCAACGGCCTAGCCACGAGTTAACCTGCTTATAAATATGTAAAATGCAAAGTTCGAGTTAATGAAGTTTTTGCACGCATCGAGGGCCATCTGTTTTTCCGTTGAACGCCTCGCGTTAATAAAGCCCGGCTCTAATTAGAGGGAAAGAAAGGAATTAACGAAATCTCGTATTAAGATGTGAAATTAGCGTCTCGAGACTTCTCGATTATCAATTCGGACGTTTCTAAATAAATTTATACGCGATGATTGGAAATTCGGAAAGGTGATAATTTATCATCTCGATATTTTCCAAGAAATCGGATAGTTTCGTAGCTTATTTTTCCAGATTCTATTAAATATTCATTACTCAGATACGTATCCAATAGTAAAAAGTTAACGAAATATCGTGTACAGTAATATATAAATTATATTGTACAGTTCAAAATTTTATAAAATTTTAGTTAGACCTTTTAAGGACGTGAACAGTATTAAAATTGCGAGTGTCAATAACAAATAGGAGAATGAAAAATTTATTTTCACGGTTAGATTTGTCGTAGCATATTTTAATGGCAATAAGAAAGCAACAATTCAGAATATTTGATTTCTAAAATAGTCTCCAAATTTTGCTTTTTACTTCACTATTTCGATCTTGTCGCTCGAACGTCATGAAATTTTCGACAGAGGTCAAGATACCGGTTTAAAACTCGACCGCACGTGGCCGCTTGAAAAGCCCATCAAACAGGTTCACGCGTTAATTCGCCGAATATTTGCATCGTTTTATGGCCTAGCGTCAATTGTCCATTGCTATGGTCTACACACGTGTGCCGTGATGTTCCCGCAAGAATGTTACCTGTTTACGATGGAATTACGTGTACCTGCGTTTTGCCTCGATGATGTATTCCCTCAAAGGAAACGAGGAATTATCTTATTAATTGGAATATCCAATTACCTATTTCTTCAGATCGTAAATCACGTTTCGCGGGAAGCTGAATCTTATATTCAACTTTAATTGCAGATACGAACGTAGAATTTTAATTAAGTAGTATACTCTCTTGGGTTGTGAATTTCTCTTCGGTCTTTTAGCCCGATTTGCTGTTTGCTCGTTCGTTACCTTCCATTTTTACTGAATCTCATTTCAAATGTGCAACTTATTGTTAGACTGACGAATTATAATAACGAGGAAAAAAGAAACTAACGATGTAACTTTTAGTTCAGACGATTGCTTTTGAACGTTCGATTTTCATCGAAATTACATCGCAATGGGAAATGATTCTTACAATTATGTTGGTAAAATTTGAAACTAACCCGAGTCACAAGATATTTATTGTAAATTCAAAGATGAATAACAATCTTAAGCATGTAATGAACGTCGAAAGATGGTCCCATCGATATCGATATTTATTCTGACCATTTCGTTTGATTTGAATGTAATTATGACAATTCTCTTCACGATATTGGCTGGTCAAATGTCAGAATTTTTTTTTATATATAAGACACATGACACATACATAAAATACATTCGAACGCGTTCGAAACAACTGTACATCCGCTTACCTAGTAGAATTTGGACCGACAAGGTCACCAGGACCTTCGACCCCACGATTCCTCCAGCTATCATCCTGATCCGATGGACCCGTTCGTCGGTATTCGCGCTCGTTGGAGTGTCGTCGTGCCGCGTTCTTCGTCCTGATCAAGGCCAAGTTAATGGTCAAGGACACTCGGAAGGACCTCCACAAGATCACTCGTACCTGGACCAGTCTTTATCGTCGCGATACGTGCCACGGTGCCAGCCGATCGCCGCCATTTTGCTTCGCAAGCCTATGCCGAGTAAAAACGTCGGGCATCGTGGAAACATTAATGCCCCCGTCTCGCCATTCTTTCCTTTCCACGTCCGATCCTTACCCACCGATCACTTTTTTTTCCTTTCCTCTCTTTTATTCGGTCTCGCACTCTCGCGCACGCCCGGTTGACCTACTTGGCCCGCGGATAGGTCCGGTGTTTGTACGCGCACCAGCTTTTCGGCCAGCGTAGTAAGTACGACAAACACGCAGTTCGTCACCCTATTTTCTCTGCTTTTTTTTTACGTTCCTTTCTCAGGAGTCCCTCCTTCTTCCCTGTTCAACTTTCTCGTTATTACGCTGACACGTATATCGTGTGTCAGTGTGTTTCACCATCCGCCTAGCAATGCGGGCTGATGTCGTGCAGAGATACACGGCGTGTCCTTATTAGAAGTTTCTCTTGAAACTGGATTTCCAAGAGGAAATTTCGACGAACGTTGGAGCACGAGATTGTTTCAGATTTGAGACTTTATTTATCCATTTTACTGGATATCTTCTACGATGAAAGTTTTCTCTCTTTTCCTTGCACGATCGTCCAGCTAGTATCACAGAACTGCACTCACCTCTCCTACACTACGAATCACACAAACCTGTCCGGAAGAATGTTGCCAATTCCGCACTCGTCAACAAGATTATCCAACTTTTTCCAATCACTGCTCAAACTACCATTAATCTTTGATCAATCTTCTATCGACGATTCGCGCGATCGTTCGTTCCACCGATCGTAAGTAACTCGTTCGATCAGTCAGTTCTTCGAGGAAATTGGAGCCCTGGAAACATGAAAACCCTCAAGATTCGATCGTGTTTCGTTGGAGTTTCGTTCGAGGTTTGCTTCACGGTCGTTCACACGGGACTGGCTCACTGTGAGCACGGTCATACACGGTTTCTCCCACTTTAACTATGCCATGCTACACCATGGTGCACTATACACTCTTCTAGAGTATATACGTCACGTCTTCGTGGCTGGTTTCCACCATGCTGGGTTCTACCGTCCACTCGACTCCTGTTCTGCCCCCCTCTTCGTCGAAATTTCTCTCTCTCCATCTCCTTTCTTCTTTCTTTCGTACGAGGTCCGGCTATCCTCCTTCCTCCACTCGTTTCTTCGTCCTTCTCTCTCCTTGCATTTTGACGGGGTCTGGCCTTTTGCCTCGACCTACCTTTTCGATCCTTTCGGGACTCCGCTCATTCCTTTTCCCAATCTTCGTCCCGACTACGCGACCTCGCGCGTCTTTAACACATTCGCCCTTTACCTCTTTCTCCTTTTCGTTCGCCGACCTCTTCCTCGTCTGCAGCCTCCTCTTCAGCCGAGCGAATCTTGCCTGCGCGACTTTCTCGTTCTCGAAGCACCTCCTCGCGCGCTCAGCAATTGTTTCCACCTGCGCCATGACGTTTTAGATATTTGATTATTCTATTTACGGGTCATATTTGCTATTCGATCTTTTCAACGAGGAGGAACTCGAGTCACTGAACTTTGAAGATCCTTCGATTGTTTATTGGAAATATCTTTTGTTGGTTTTTTTTTTTTTCTCCAAAGCTGGAGAAGATAATGGGATAAAGTGTAAATTTATTTATATAATATTAAAATTTTTATTTTTAGTATTAATTAATAATAGATAAATTTTATAATTTATTAATTTTAAAAGAAAAAGATTAGAAATTTATAAAATCTGTTATATACATAATATTTTAATATTATATATGTATATATATAATATCAAATATATAAATATTTTATAATTTATTAATTTTAAAAGAAAAAGATTAGAAATTCATAAAATTTGTTATATATATATAATTATTATTTAAAAAAATTTTTTTAATTTTATAAAATAAGATATAATGATTGAATTAGTAGTAATACATGTATAATGTATTATATTATGCTAAAATCATAAAATAAATAAATGTCCAAGCGGTCACGTGGAGCGTGAAAGGGTTAAAGAGCTCGCAGGTACACGCAAGAGGAAATATTTTCACGTAATTATCATAAAGCAACAGAAGAGCCGCGAGCCGCACGCACGAAGCTCGTGAAGGAGTGCCTCTGCAACGTCTCGATCATTCTTCCGAAGTGCCCCGCAATGCCCTCGCGGTGTTGTACAGCTGCGACCCTTCATTTTCTTATTCTTCGTCTTTCTTCGTTCTCGGTATGGTAAAACCAGACTGGAATGCGCAGGGCTGTCTCGATCAGTCGAGAACAGCATTGATCTTCGAGCACAATGCACCACACTCGCCACTGAAATTTTGCATCGTGATGTTCAATTATTATTCGCCTTTCTCCTAGCGTTTCACGCGCCGTGAAAGAAAACCTGCCACATAAATTGTTGTCAAAACAACAATGCGTTTCCAGGTTCATTTACTTGGAATTTATCGGTAGACAAACACACGTTTCAAAAGCTTCAAAAGCTCACTTTCTGGACGAAACGATCTTCTTCGGAGAAATAGGAATATCATATATAATTGCAACGTCGATGCATATTCGGTAGAAAAAATGATATTATGAACGAAATGTCTATATAAGGAAGGTGTTGTTCCTTTTGGTGTATTTCAAATTTTTGGATTTACATACAAAGTATTGGAGTTTACATAATTTCCTAATGAAAAAATAGAACTGAGAATATTTTAATATTACGTAACAGTAATTAATAACGTTTCTACGCAGCGAATTAATTAATATTGTATTTGGTACGGTGACTCGGTCGCGTGCTCGAAAATTTCTCCCGGTTTCCTTTTTCCTCGTCCTCGAGTACAACTCTTTTTTAAGGTTTCGTTTAAAATTCCTCCACGGTATTCCCTCAGAATACAGTGTCGTCGGCGTTTTACCGATTGACCTCACGTAATACGGGCGCACCTTTTCCTATCCGCGAACTTTGAGAGAAGCTCAGTGGGCTCGTCCTCATAGTAACGCAACGCGTACGGAGAATTAAAATTGCACTTGCGTATAACGGGTAGCCTGTTGGCCAAGTATCCATGAAATTACTCGGTCAGTAACTCATCCGGGATAAGAATAATAGAATGAGCGATCGTTTCATTATTCCAATCGATTTAGAATAACTGGATGCATCTTAAGTTGCTCTGTTGGTTTACTTTTTGTTCGAAGGTGTTTGAAGGTTTAACGACACGCTCGAAATCGTTCAAACGTGCACTTTAAATTTCATGAGAGTGTTGGATAACGTTTATGATACGGTAGATAAAGCAATGGACACGAAATGTTCATATTTTTAGACGCGTGTGAGTTTGCAATTTTTCATAATTCTAGTTAGTTCAATGGTATAACGCTATTGTTGAAGAAATTTTTAGTAAGAGTCTTAAAATCTCACAAACATCATGCAATCGGAGTTTGTATAGGAGTTCACTGATTTTCCCCTCTAGTATTTTTCGTTTGTCTGATAGGACTTCAAGTTCGTACGAGTGGATTCAATTAGCAAGGGTTGACTTAATCAGGCATTGACAACGTTTTGGAAATTATTTAGAAATGAAGATAAAAATATAGAATGGAATGCTGGGAGAAATTTCGAGATCGTTGCTTTCTTTAATTTTGAAGTGATTTTATCTAAGAAATAATGGAAGAAATGATCAGTCAGAGATAAAATTAATGCCCAGAACCTTGTTCTTTATTGTACAGGTACAAAATAATTTACATTTATATATCCTAAATTCGAAATTGTTTAAATCTAGCGATAAGAGTACGTGTGGCTGATTAGATTGACATAAACGTAATTTAACTTAAAAAAAAAAAAAAAAAAAAAAATAGAAAAATATATAAATAAATTAAATCCATGCATTTGTATGAACCATTTACACAGCGACAGACTACAAAAAAAAAAAGATGTTGCTGACGTTGCAACTTCTCACGTAACGATATATACATATATCGCTGATCTTACGTCGGCGTATCCAGAATAGTCCAAAACCCCTGAGCAGAATGGCCAGAGGAAATGTTGAATCCGAAAGACCTGTGTCAGCTTTGTTCTCTCCGTCGTGCAGTGCAGTCGTCGAGAGATCGATCGGGAAGCATGTCGACTGTCTCGGCTCCCCCCGATGGCCGACGAAAGGAGGATTGGAGGGGGTGGTTGAGCGAACGTCGTATCAACTGGAAAACATCGTGTCCAGGCAGTGTTTCTCTCCTCGTGGGCTCGGATATGCCTCGATCCTAGTCTCGTAAGGAGCTACCGGATGTGTTGTTTGAGTATAGTCACGGTCGATGGTACTGTATGCACTGTTGAACGCGCGACCATGTGTTTTGCTTGAGGCTGGTGGGAGGAGTGCAGAACGTTGCTTTAGTCTAATTGCAAATGATAATGACTTGCACGACGTTGTTTTGCTAGATGCAGTCTCGTACGTGTGTACGTCGGTTTGGATTAAATTAGGAGGACATTTCGGATCATTAGAGTAGAGTGTATCGATGTAACATCTTGTGTCGAATGCGTCAAAGATTGTGTGTTTAATGTTCTTACGTTCCTGTGTCACGTTCCTTTCTCACGTGCTGTTACCAGGTTATTATATTTATGTAAAATTGTACAATTATGTTATATTATATATAAATTTATATAATTATATTAAATTATATATAAATTTGTATAATTACATTATATTATATACAAATTTGTATAATTATGTTATATTATATACAAATTTATATAATTACATTATATTATATACAAATTTATAAAATTACATTATATACAAATTTGTATAATTATATTATATACAAATTTATAAAATTACATTATATACAAATTTGTATAATTATATTATATACAAATTTATATAATTACGTTATATTATATACAAATTTATAAAATTACATTATATACAAATTTATATAATTATTATATTTATATAAAATCTATATTATATTTATATAAAATCTGTATTAAATTTTTAAATTTTATATAATTATTATATTTATATAAAATCTTCTGTATTAAATTTTATCTTACGTTCTTACATTCTTACGTTTTGTTATATTAAATGTATTAAATACAAATCTTGTATCAAATAGGAAGAAAAAGGAATTCTGTTGTTGGTGCTGGTTGCTCTCTCTCTCTCTCTTTCTCTTTCTCTCTTTCTGCAAACATCTCTCGAAACACGTGCTCGGAAAGCGACGAAAGCCGACCAACTCTAAGCGGCAACTCTAAGCACCGAGGGAAAGCAGGGGGGAAATTGCCTCCGGTTTTTTCAAACGGCTCGCGCACCACGAAACTTTCCACCGTTCCAGGGGGATCTTTAGGGGATTTTTACTCCCGTTTACGCTCGTTTCGCGCACGTTTGCCAACGATCGTCGCCGGTCTTTTGTTTGCCAACGCCGGCGCCGCTTGTAATTCGCGCGAACGCGGAGCAGCAGCTCGCTGAAATCCAGGGGGCAGCGATTAGCAAGTGCCACCTACGAACGAATCGATTCCGATGAAACGCAAGCAAACACTCTGGCTGTTAGGGCGTGAGAAAAAAGAAAAAGGAAGTAAAAATAAACAGGAAAAGTGCAACCAGGCAATTTGGAAAAAGTAGTATGCTAGATGGCGAGTCGAAAGTGGACGATTTTAGAGAAATTAGGGATTTATTTGCGAATGAATATATTAAGTATAATATATTTAATTTTCTTCGTTTACAAAATTTGAATCAACGAAAATTTCTTAATGGTGTCTCAGTGGTTAACTACGTGCTTTTGTACAAATAATTTAAATATTTTTCTAGACAGAAGCTAATAGTTTAAACTAATAATTTAAATGTTTTTCTAGATAGGAACTAATAATTTAGATATTTTTCTAGATAGAAGCTGTAGTTTAAATATTTCCTTAAATTTAAATATTTTTCTAGATAGAAACTATAATTTAAATATAGATAGAAACTAATAATTTAAATATTTTTCTAGACAGAAACGTTTATTAAATTTAATAATCCTCCCAATTAAATGTTAATTTAAGCTTCGTATTAAGTACAAAAATAAATTAATATAAAACTCTAGACGGGTTTTATCGTCTCATAAAAAAGTCTTTACATTTTTAATAAAATTCACGAAATATGTGTGAGACAGAATATATTTCATTAATACTTTCACTCTAAAAAATTCCATTTAAAAAATACAATTGATCATGCTACCTTCGCACAGTCAATTATAATGTTATTTAAATTCCATTATACAGATCGACTTCGAACGTGTGAATAATTTTAGAGAAATTAAAGTTAATTTTGGAGAAATTATCAGAGATAAATTTGCAAATGGATGCTACAATTATCCGAAGATTTAATACGAAGCTCGTTTCTTCGTTTCCATAATTTGCATCAACAAGATTTCTTAATTCTTAAGCTGTCTCAATGATTTCTCCTTCGAACGTGTAATGTGGTCGTTTGGAAAACCTCGTATGAAAAAATATGTAGGCAATCCCCGAAGTGGAATACTCGTTCGCGTATTTAAGGATTAAAGCCAATCGGTTTAAAGTTCCATTCCTTTAATCGCGAAAGCACTATATAAGTAATATATTTTCATATATTTAACAGTCTATTAAATAAATGCTTGCGCACGCATCGTGTACTTTGGCGATATAAAAAGCTTAATTCCAGCGTGCAGCGAGAGCAAGAGAGAGTGAGAGAGAGAAAATTGAGAATTACGAAATCGATGATTTTGTGGATATTTCGGAAATATGCAAAGTTATGCAAATTTTGAGATATTGAAGATACAATGCGGATGCAACGGTGTGCGGGGAGTGAAAATCGGGGGGAAAAATGGAAACAGAGGGTGAGGCTTTTGAAACATGAAGTCCCCTGTTCAAAAGGAAATTTGTAAAGAGACGAGAAAAAATACCTCTTTAAATTCATGGCTTTTTTCTTCTTTTTGCTTTTTCTAACGAAGTGAACGGTAAAGTAGACTTCTATCCATTCTTTTTAAACAGGGAAACCTGAGAAGATTCCTAACAGAGAGGAGAGGGTGTCATACGCTCTACGACCAGGAGCGATAAAGTTCGCAGAACTACTTTCAAAAATCCCTTGAAAACTGCGATACAGACTTGCATAAGAATGTGAGCCAAAAAATAGAGAAGGCAGCGAGCGTTTGACCTTCGAATTTGTGTCTTCGCTCTGCCTCGACCTGGAGTTAAGCCTAGTTAGCCGATCACGTCAGCTACACTCTTTCGGTCGTGACGCTTCGATAATTTCCTACGCGTGAACCTTGACTTTTGGACAAGGTCGTTGATGGATCATTGGCGAGGTCTCTACGCGAACCTCCGAGCTGAATCATTTCCTACCGATCGGTCGATGCTTAGTTACTTTATAACTCAGAGACTCGTAGCCTCTGGCGATCCTACCAAACTGGCTCGTCGAAATTGTCGAGCATTTACTTTCTGGAATTCAACGAGACTCCCACCGTGACACCTGCACCGGTTGCGATCGCCTTGACACGGAGAAACCAGCCATGCTTGCTTCCTATCTCGCGAGGCACACACCCTCTTCCGCAATTATCGTCGTCGGACGTTTTAATTTCCAATGTTACTGCGCATTGAATTTTACTCAATAACTTGTCTTTGTGAGAGAAGAGGTTAGTATAATTATTTTACACTCTTTTGTTTTATACGGTAATAATATAATTATATTATATTGTACTGTGTGATTATAAATTAATTATATTAATATTTTCATAATTTATATTGATATTGTAATATTTATACGTTTCACATTTTACAGATTTCCTTTCTATGAAATTTTAATTACCAATGTTATTGTACATTGTATTTTATTTTATTGCCAATTCATCAGATAATTGTATTATATTATTATCTGTTGTATTGTGTAATTATAAGTTAATTATATTAATATTTTAACAATTTATATTAATATTGTAATAGTTATACGTTTTATATTTTATAGATTTCCTCTCTATAAAATTTTAATTCCCAGTGTTATTGTGCATTGAATTTTATTTTATTTGCCAACTCATATGATAATTATATTATATTATATAATTATAAATTAATTATATTAATATTTTAACAATTTACATTGACATTGTAATATTTATATGTTTTATATTTTATAGATTTCTTCTATAAAATAGATTTCTTCTATAAAATTTTAATTCCCAGTGTTATTGTACATTGAATTTTATTTTATTTGCCAACTCATCTGATAATTATATTATATTATTATCTACTGTATTATATAACTATAAATTATATTAATATTTTAATAATTTATATTGGTATTGTAATATTTATACGTTTCACATTTTATAGATTTCTTCTCTATAAAATTTTAATTTCCAGTGTTATTGCACACTGAATTTTATTTTATTGCCAATTCATCCGATAATTATATTATATCATATAATTATAAATTACTTATATTAATATTTTAACAATTTATATAGACATTATAATATTTATGCGTCTCACATTTTATAGATTTCTTCTCTATAAAATTTTAATTCTCAGTGTTATTGTACATTGAATTTTATTTTATCGCCATCTGATAATATCGCGTAGCTACCTGACGACGCGTTGCCCCGAATGACACTTACGAACAGATACATCGATTTTACATCGTGTTCAGCGACAGGATTAAGTTCTCAACACGTGCTTCGTGATCTGGATTAATCGCGTTGCGAAAATCAAGATCGCGCGCGTGCACGCTACGAGGACAGTCAAATTTTTTCGAAACTCGACGAGCCTCTTTCGTTTTTAATTCGAAATTTGTACGAATTTCGCGAATATCTGTAGTTATCGTTCGCGCACGATATTGATTATTAAACGTTTATCGTTGCGTTTCTATTGGTCGAACGTTCGTCAAAATTGATATACTATAATTATTATACTATATTTAATATACTATAAATAGGATACTATTAATAAATATAAATAATTATAATAAATTATTTAATTTTTTTAATAAATATACTATAATTAGGATACTATTAATAAATATAAATAATTATAATAAATTATTTAATTTTTCTAATAAATATATTATAATTATTATACTATTGTTAATATACTATAAATAGGAATTATTCAATCATCTTTTAGAATATTAATTCGACTAGAAATTGTTTCAAAAATACATTTCCAATCGCGATAAAACCAAAGATCTCGATGAAACCAAAGCACAGAAGATGAATCTTTACTCTGCGCAGCGAGACTCGGTTTTCCTTCAAAAGAAAAAAAAGAAAAAAAAAAAAGAAAAAGAAGAAGAAGCTTTATCCATCTTGCATATGTCGTTTGCGTTTGAAACGAGCTTTGGATCTTGTTTGACGGAGCGTTGGAATGTGACTGATTTCCAGATCGAGGAGGAGAGACGCGTGGATCAATTGGAAAATAGGGATCCTGCGTTGGACGTGGAAAGAATCGAAAGTGCGTGATCGGACGCTCGAGTCAAACGAAGTGGATCGTAAAAGAGTCGTTAAAAAAGAATCGAGGAATTTAATTGCATGGACAGTTCACGACAGTCTATCTTCTTCTGCGCGCGTCGCATCTCTCTCTCTCACTATTCTGATTATGAAAACGAGTTTTCCTGAGTGCTATCACGTCCTATCTGACGACGTGCTCTCTCACCGCGCCAGAAATGAATTTTTCTTCGACGTTTCCTCGCGGGACGACCGATGGAAAAAAAAAAAAATGCCGAAAGTGGACAAACGTCGAGCCAGGAAATTTCAAATGCAACTCCCGGAGCATCGCGAATTCCTCCTGAACACGTGCGATATAAGCGCGTAGGCTCGTTGTGCAAGGCTCGAGGGACAGAGGGCGAATCGTGAAACCGAGTGAGGGTATCGCAGCAGTCTCGTAGCTTGTTAGAACGTGGGACGAGAGGCTGGTTACAGCTGCCGCGACGCTTCGCAATTTTCAATATTTTCCCGGAGATTTTCCGCGGAGATTGCCTCGCCAGCGAAGGCAGGATCGGTGGATCCATTTCTCGAAATTTACAACTATCGTTTCTGTTCCCTGCTCCGCGCCTCCGAGCACGTATAATTACACCACGATAGTGATTACACACGAGCGTGTTTTCTTTTTTTCTTTTTTTTTTTTTGAGCCACCTCGATTTTTCTTTTTCTCTCTTTTTTTTTTTTTTTGGAAAAAGAAATTGGAATTTAGTTAGACTATTACGTTCATTTACCGTTTCTTGCTCCTCTTCTGCTGAATTTGTACATGTTTGAAAGCGCAACAGTTTCTTGCAGAAAGATTCTAATTTAACCTCTTGCGCTGGAACGACGTACTGCCACGCACGTCGAGAATTCTTTTGTTCCAAAAATTGTAACACTTTCTCAGTTTTTAAGTATATTCCAGTGAAACGAAAGAGGCGAAACAAATAATAGATTTATCACTACTCGATCGTTTCTATCCAGTGATATCATGTAATACCGAACGAGTTCCAAAAAGAAAGCGAATTATTGTATACGGTTGTATATTGGTCACTCGTTATGGTCCGCAATCAGTTGCCAGCGCAAGTACGAGAGCGCAAGAAATCGACTACCGTTTTGATACTAATGCCCATACAGAGGTGTATCAAATGAGGCAAAACAAGAAACTTAAACATATACGTCTCACTTTGTAATAATTTCCACTTATCTGCCTTTTCATTTGCCTGTGAAAGAAATTTTTGAAATTGTAAAGAGACTTTACGGACACCCTGTACATTCTCCTTAATGGATTTTAATTTGCTGGTTCGGTTACAGAAACTTTGTGCAACGAATATATACTCGATAATGCGAATGATCAAACGTGTCTTGCAACGATACGGGCTTACGCTGATGCAACTGATATTTTCATATTATCCCTGTTGCGCGCAATAATTTTAATTAATTAACCCGGTCCCTGTTTCCCCCCGAAGCACTTTCGGAACGCCGGGTAAAAATTCGCAATTAACTCAATCCTCTTACCGCTGTTAATAAAATTACATTAGCCGGTGGCGAACGTCGTTCGATTTGCAGAGCACATTACGTTTTAATAAACGCAAATATCGTGTGCTGCCGCTTTTTATATATCGACATCAGCAAATTACAGGAGCAGGGAAACCGACGTAATTAACGCAGATTTTTAATATTTAATCTTCGTGCCTCTGTGAGAAATAAACGACAAAGTATGTACAGGGTGGGAAAAAAAGTTTGTCCGTGGCTGTCGTAGAAGAATTCGATTCGATGCATGGAAATATGTATATGTAAAGAATCTGACTTGAATTTCAAGATCAAAATTTTTTTATTTTTTAATTAAAAATGGCAAAGAAGTTTCTTTAATCATTTAACAGCGCGTCCTAACAGCGACTTTATGGCTCCGGACGCGTGGATATATATATTACGTAATGCTTATATTGCGAATAATAACAGTTATTTTTTCCAAGGAACGATTAGGTCATAATCTAAAAATGGCAAAGAAGTTTCTTTAATCATTTAACAGCGCGTCCTAACAGCGACTTTATGGCTCCGGACGCGTGGATATATATATTACGTAATGCTTATATTGCGAATAATAACAGTTATTTTTTCCAAGGAACGATTAGGTCATAATCTAAAAATGGCAAAGAAGTTTCTTTAATCATTTAACAGCGCGTCCTAACAGCGACTTTATGGCTCCGGACGCGTGGATATATATATTACGTAATGTTTATATTTCGGATAATATTAACAGTTATTTTTACCATTTGATTATTTAGACTCACACTGAGTGTGATAGATCAGATGTGAGTGAAACCTAATACGAAAATAGACATCCATAAAGTCGCTGTTAGGACCCACTGTTAAATGATTAAAAAACTTTCTTGTCAGTTTTCAAAAGAACTATAAGGTTGCGACCTGTGGTTCCTTGAAAAAGTTTTACCTTCGTGATGAGTAGAATATAATACAAAAAACAAAATTTTGTTGACCTCGAAATTTAAAATCAAGATCAATTTTGTGCCAAGTTTATATGTATCTCTATCAAATCAAAAGTGTGTAGGATATCTATATTACGTAATGTTTATATTTCGAATAATGTTAACAGTTATTTTTTCCAAGGAACGATTAGGTCATAATCTAAAAATGGCAAAGAAGTTTCTTAATCATTTAACAGCGACTTTATGGCTCCGGACGCGTGGATATCTATATTACATAATGTTTATATTTTGGATAATATTAACAGTTATTTTTATCATTTGATTATTTAGACTCACACTGATGCGACAACTCACGTCACAACTTACAATTATTATATTATCGTGTTGGCCCTGACAAACATAAATCTTCGAAAGTCTATGAACTCGAGAAACTCGAGAATGTCTGATGAAAAAGAAAAAAAAAAAACAAGAAATACAGTCCGTGATTTTTCTTGGTAAATATAATTTTTAAAAATAGTGTGCTATTAATTTGTCGTACCGAATTTCCATAATTCTTTTGTTTTTATAGATAAAGTGAGGACCGTGTTATGATTTTCTTTGCATACGTTGCAGAAACTGACTACGTATTTGTAAAATTATATTTTTGTAATTTATTAAATAATAGTTTCTCAGATTGACACATTATGAACGTCGACGAGCGTAGCAACCAATGTTCTGTATTGTTAGTTAGGGAAAACAGAAGAAGAACGAGCAGTATGGTGTGTGGGTCCAAAGTGCGATGACTAAAAAGAAACGCTGTGAGCAAAGATATAAAGTAGTTTCCGAATTGTTTCTCCAACAATCTCCAACATAATTGACAAAAATACCAGGGTGAGCCATGTTTCTTTTTTGCCGCGGACTAGTAGTTCAACATGTATACCAACTTTATACCAGAGTCAAAAAGAAACGCAACTGCCCGTCCCGATATATTCGTGCCGTGTGTTTATCACTTCCGAACTCCGTCGTTCTACCGTGATAAAGAAAACTCATTGACCCGTGAGAGTTCAAGAGAGGAAAATCCCTCGCAGCGTCGCCCGGCTGTTCCCTCTAATTCAAACTTTTCCTTCGGATTCGAGTCCTTTCTTTTCTCTTGCCGGATGCGTCCTCTATTTCACGGAACGAGCTCTCCTACATTCGGCCGAGGGGGATGCAACCCGCTTTCCACGCGGCTGCGATATTTTCCCCCTCGGTGAAAACCGAGCGAGAACGCCTACGGGAGAGAGAAAGAGAGAGAGGGTAGAACTGTGAAAATTTCGCGAATTTCTGTGTCGTCGGAGCCCCGGAACACGCAGTCGGTTCGCGTCACGAAAGTTGGCCAAGGGTGGCGATGTTTCATCCCTGTACAGAAGAATAACTCGCAGGGAACAATGCAGAGAAAGTTCACCCTGCAGAGCATTTATTTCGTGCAAGTTTTAATAATCTTAACTTTCTTTTTTTTTTTTCCTTTTCTTCTTACGTCCGTCTGGAACAACGTGTGGAAAATTTCGCGCCTTCGTTAGAAATTCGGAAAGAAGCAGAGAGAGAGAGGGAACGTAGAGAGAAAAGCTGCAGTGCCCCTTCCGAGAAATAAGTCAGAGAGATCACGTTGATGTGTGATTATTTAGACTCGCGATGAATTTCCTCCTGTCTTGCAGAATTGTTTTGTGAATTTTTAAAAGATGCAACTGCAATTTTATTAAGAAGAAGAATATTCGATGGTGTTTGACATTTAGAGATTTTGCCTCGATTCAGAATTGAGTAACAAATTCATTCAGACATCCAATTCGTTTGACTAGTGATTGACCAAATTTTTGAACAAAGTTCGAAGAAATTAAGTTTCGAAGAACTGTGTCTAAGCACTTTTTTTTCAAATTATTCCCAATAACTGAGAACAATCAAAGAAATTTCATCTTAAATTCCCCTTTGTCTCAGAATCACGCGTTAAATCTAACGATCGACGCGATCGGTTCGAGAATTAAACTCATCTGGAAAACTAAATTTCGAAAAACTGTGTCTAATTTTTGCAAGCACTTTTTTTCAAGTTATTCCCAATAATTGAGACTAATCAAAGAAATCCTAAATTTTCCCTTCGTCTCAAAATCACGCGTTAAATCTAACGATCGACGCGATCGGTTCGAGAATTAAACTCATCTGGAAAACTAAATTTCGAAAAACTATGTCTAATTTTTGCAAGCACTTTTTTTCAAATTATTCCCAATTAATTGAGAATAATCAAAAAAAATTTCATCTTAAATTTCTCTTTGTCTCAAAATCACGCGTTGAATCTAAACTAACAATCGACGCAATCAGTTCAAGAATTAAACTCATCTGGAAAGCTAAAATTTCAAAATTTCAAAAAAATTTGTATAAAACATGCTTCACCTAAGGCCATACAATTTCCACAACTTTCATTAACTTTGTTAAAAAAAAACAAAAAAATTGTAAATACTCTTTAACTGCGAATAAATCTGTGTGAGAAAACTGCATACCAAAAAATGGTATCATGGTTTTCTTAAAAAAAAAAAAAAAAAAAAAAAAAATCCCAAGAAAGTCAATTTTTTCAAGCCAAGATTACCAGTTGACCCCCTTAATTTCCCGAACCTGGTGTTCGACACGATTAGTCTCCCATTGGGAATGCAGCTAGTTACCACACACGCAGCAGGGCTAATTACACTCGTACCTCATACGATTTCATTAGAGCACGACCGAGCTAGGTGGAATTACAAATCGTTGGGAATTCGATTCGGAAATTAGGTTCGCTTGCACCGCTCTCTAAGAAACTCCGCCGTTGGGGATTTCCCTATAACGTATCAGCCGTCCTCTCTCTTTTTTCCGTTCGGACGCGATATTTTCAGCACGCCGGTGTCGCTCGCGTTGGGATTTCATTTTTCATCTCGCCGCCGACGAGAATATAAATCGGTGGAAGCAATTTTCGCAGTAATTACGCTTTTCCCTCGCGCCAACGAAATAATTCTCCCGCGGCGCTTCCGGTTCTCCGAGTTCCATCCGCCTGTGAACGTAACTACCCCTGAGATCGCTTCTCCTCTTTCTTTTTTTTGTTTCTCTCTCTCCTCTTTTAACCTTTTGTTACCGCCCACCTTCGGATCCTGCGGTTATTTCTCTTCTCTGTCGTTTGCAATTTTCACATCGTGTGTAACGTTGTCGTGTCGCGTGAATCGCGCAATGAACGTGCGCGAATTCTTTGGATCGTTCGTACTTGATCTTCCACTGCGGATTAAATTGAGTTTAGTTCATGTGGAAATTGTTTTGAAGGAAGTAGCCTCAACTAGCAGAGAGTTAGAAAGGTTACAACGTTAATTTTTTCGTGGATCTCGTGAATTTTCTGCCATTTGAACAATGGATTATTTGCAATTCGCTTGGGAAGCGATTATTTACAATTATTTAAAACGTCGAATTACTTGGTTGTTTGCAATTTTTAAATCGAGTATAATCTTGACTTTGGAAATTCTTATTTTTATATCAATTGTATTTAATGTAAATTGCATATTAAATTTTGATTTTAATATTAATAATATAAATAAAAATATACTTATGACTGAATTACTAATTAAATTGATACTTTATATATAATTTATTTAACTTATATTAAATATATATATATATAATAAAATTAATAAAAAATTCTTTATAATTTAATGAAAATTAAACAAGGGAATTAAAATTAATAATGATAAATTACAGTGCCAGAAATAGCGGTTAAATTTAAATTGTAAGTTAATAATTGATAAATTTATTATGATAAAAATAACTTTTATATTAAATTTATTAATTTTAGGTGAAATTTAAATTAATATAAATAGTACAAATTTTTATATTGAAATATGTTAATTATTTTTATAATTAAATGTTGAATCATTAAAATAAAGTAATATGACAGCCTTTTAGGGAAATTTGTATATAATCTTGAAACTACTTGTCATGTCACGGAGGTATTCTAAAATAAATGTGTGCAAAGTTTCTGGATCGTTCGTACCGATCTTCCATTGTAAATTAGGTTCGTGTGCAAATTTTTGTGAAGGAAGTAACTTCGACAGTAGAATTAAAAAAATTAAAGTGATAAAATATTAAAACTACCGACAATTAAAGCACGAAAAAAAAAAAATTTTCATCAGCGACATGAAGGTCAAAAAAATAGAGGAATTTCGTAATAATCAGAAACCTTATAATGAAGTATGCCAGTTTTTCCGAGAAATCACTTAGATCTTTAAAAATGCGTCGTCTCGCGTCTATAAAGTATCCAACAAACATTATAAATTGCAGTGAAAGTATGTGCGAATGTTTTCATTAGTAGAAAATTTCTTTCGTTCGAGTTGTCGATAAAAGGAATCTCTACTCAATTCCAGTTACCCGCGGGGAAATTGCGCGAAAGACAAACGCTAGATTCTCATTTTTCCGTTGCAATGAAAATTCATTAAGCCCATCAGCCTCGCGATAATACGTAAATCTTCACTCGAGATTTATAAGCGCGTATCGAGCCCGATCCTGTCGTTAACATAAATTCGATTTTCAATTCGGACACGCCGCTCCGGCGACGAACATAATTCGGCGGCCGCTGGCCCGCCTTTCGCGAATTTCGTTTCCAGCGGGAGAGTCGCCCGAAGGAAAGAGCCGGGGGAAAGCGTCCGAAAGAGATAAATAAACAAAACGGCGAACGCGAGCGAGAGCTAAGCAAAGCTTGCAGAAAATCTCGGGACACAGTCGAGTTGCTCCTCGTTGCTTCCTTTTTCCCTTTTGTTTTTCTGTCTTTTTTCTTCTTTCGTTTAAAGTTGATCGGCTCTAATTTCGCGAAGCAGCCGGCCAGCGACTGGAAACAGTTTCTCTCGAACGAGAACTTTCCGAGGACGTCGTATTTTGTTACATGCCGTTATGGCGTTGTCGCGTAAATTAGGTGAAATTTCGTTCGAGTCATGACTTGATTGATCTCCTCTACAACGTGCAACTCTGCGAGATTCCCGCGTTGAAATGAAATTTTCGAGAACTTTGAAAATATTCGAACATTTGGATTATATCACACGTTTATATTTATTATTTATATTATTGATTATTATTATTATTATTCGAAATATTCGAACATTTAGATTATATCACACGTTTATATTTATTATTTATATTATTGATTATTATTATTATTATTCGAAATATTCGAACATTTAGATTATATCACACGTTTATATTTATTATTTATATTGTTGATTATTATTATTATCATTCGAAATATTCGAACATTTAAGTTATATTACACGTTTATATTTATTATTTATATTATTGATTATTATTATTATTATTCGAAATATTCGAACATTTAGATTATATTACGTGTTTATATCTATTATTTATATTATTATTATTACTCGAAATATTCGAACATTTAGATTATATTACATGTTTATATTTATTATTTATATTATTGACTATTATTATTATTATTATTCGAAATATTCGAACATTTAGATTATATCACACGTTTTATTTATATTGTTGATTATTATTATTATTATTATTCGAAATATTCGAACATTTAGGTTATATTACACGTTTATATTTATTATTTATATTATTGGCTATTATTATTATTATTATTCGAAATATTCGAACATTTAGATTATATCACACGTTTATATTTATTATTTATATTATTATCATTATTCGAAATATTCGAACATTTGGATTATATTACATGTTTATATTTATTATTTATATTATTGATTATTATTATTATTATTCGAAATATTCGAACATTTAGATTATATTACATGTTTACATGATATTATTATTATTATATATTATTGGCTATTATTATTAGTATTGTTATTCGAAATATTCAAACATTTAGATTATATTACATATTATATTTATAAGTTTATATGATATTATTATTATTATATATCATTGGTTATTATTATTATTATATGTTTACATGATATTGTTGCATGTTTATATTATCGGAATAAAACATTTGTTACATTTGTATTGTCAGTATAAAACGTCTGTATTGGTAGCAGGCGTGATAAATTCTGACGAGACTGGAAAGAGTGATTGATACACCTCGATACTGCTTTCCTATGTTTCCAGTCGCACGTTTACATTCTCTGATATTAGATCCAGAATAAAATTTGTTCGTCTAAGGCTCTCGTTCTCGTTCTTGAAAATGAAGCATCGAGCAAAAAAATTTTATCCTATTTCCTGTTAATATTTCTCTTCAGTTAATGTCTAGAGTCAGCCAATTATCAAGCGTGCTTGATAAATTTTCGAACTAAACTTTCTCAAAGAAACGAAACTTCGATTGAAATTTTACGAATTTTATTCGACACTTTCGACTTGTTTTTTTTTTTTTCTTTTCTTTTCTTTTCACGAGAAGTTTAATTTCCACGTGCTATTTTCACATAAAAGTGGCAGTTAATCGACTCGCATGCTCACGAGCATGATTCAACATCCCTGCCCCGTACACGTGCAGTTTCGAACTTCCATTTATCCTGTTTCCAGCGAACACACGCGCAGACAAGAGGTCTTAGGAATTAGTTTTGCAGAGGATTCAACATTCTGAAGGAATCTTCGTGTTCACGCCCAAGTTCACCGAACGCGTGATAAGTTCCGTGGCAGAACGTTCGTAGTACTATGTAACAGAGATTGTAATATTCGAGAGAAAACGACAGCTATGTACTCGCGCTGGTTAATGGCCAGTTGTTAGTTACGAACGTTTCGGAAGTAATCAGGCCGGCAGTTGGTTATTAATATCGGGAAGTTTCGGGGGTTAGTTGGACGGTGTCGTTAATTATGCTCGTAAACCGTCTTCAATTAGTCGATCGACATTCGTAGTTTCCAAGTCGTGTTGCTTGTTAATTTAAAATTTTCCGCTTTTCGTTAAGAGAAATTTCGGGAAATTTATATATATATTTTTGAGGATTTCGATTTTTTGTGAATTTGTTTTATCGATTGAATTTAGAAAATTGGGAAATACACATTCGAAAGTTTGGAAGTGCAAGTTTGAAAGTTTTGAGACGAAGATTTAAAGATCTAGAAACTTTGAAATAGCAAAATTATAAAAATTCTAAATATCTTAAATTTTGATATCTCTAAAATTCTAAAAATTTTAAATATCCTAAATTTCGATATCTCTAAAATTCTACAAATTCCAAATATCCTAAACTTCGATATCTCTAAAATTCTGAAAAATTCAAAATATCCTAAACTTCGATATCTCTAAAATTCTAAAAATTCAAAACATCCTAAACTTCGATATCTCTAAAATTCTAAAAATTCAAAATATCCTAAACTTCGACGTCCCTCTATTTCTAAATTTCCCAAATTTCCAAACACCCTATAAATGCGCGAAGATTGTTGGTCCTGCTTATTTCACTCCACACAAATTTAATCTGTAAATATAGTGACATTTCGCAAAATTTATTGTACAATTTAAAGTCCAGGAAATCTGGAAATATTCGGAAATCTGGAATCCGTAAAATTGAAAAATACGGAAGTTTGGAAAATTTTGAAGTTCGGAGAACTTGGAGACAAGGATTTAGAGATCTAGAAATTCCGAGATGGCACGATTCTAAAAATTCTAAATATCCATGAAATTGGAAAATACGGAGGTTTGAAAAAATTTGGAAGTTCGAAGAATGTTTGGAGACAAAGATTTCAAGAGCTAGAAATCCCCAAATAGCAAAATTCTAAAAATTCTAAATATCCATAAAATTAAAAAATACGGAAATTTGAAAAAATTTGGAAGTTCGAAGAATGTTTGGAGACAAAGATTTCAAGAGCTAGAAATTCCCAAATAGCAAAATTCTAAAAATTCTAAATATCCATGAAATTAGAAAATACGGAAGTTTGAAAAATTTGGAAGTTCGAAGAATATTTGGAGAAGATTTAGAGATCTAGAAATTCCCAAATAGCAAAATTCTAAACACCCTAAACTTCGACGTCACTCTATTTCTAAATTTCCCGAATTTCTCACAATCGCGTGAAGATAAATTAAGATCATAAATTAGATCTGTAAATCTCGGTATTACATGTATAACGCTTCGCATAAAATTTATTGTGAAAATGAAACACACACTGGTGGGAGGGATTTAGCAAATTTAAATTGCTCGTCAATACGAACGATCAAACATCTACGTATGCACGTTTCATCGGATATTTGCATTCGATAGATATGCTTTCGTCCAACAATCATGGTCGCTGTCACTTTGTTCTCCGCGAATCGATCGGCATTAACCGATAATTTTCCAATATCGTCGTCGTTCGAATTGAATTCAAATTCCCCGCTCTGTTTTCAATCGAAACCACGGCACTTCGTTTCTCGGTCAAATTGTCTTCCTCGTGATATTCTAAAAATTTAACGTCGTTTCCAACCAATTCTCTCTCTCTCTCTCTCTCTCTCTCTCTCTCTCTCTCTCTCTCGATTAACACGTTCTCGGAGCTCGGTTCACCGTAAAATTCTTAATTATCCGCCGTTGAAACGCCAAGAAAGCGGAGAGGAGCTGTTCGATAATTAGCGCGTTCAGTATCGCGAGGAAATTGAGGATTTTCGCCAAAGGTGGAAAAACTATGCCGGGATACTTCATTACAGCGTAACGTAGAGACGAGGTTCTATTTCATTTCTTTTTTCTTCTACGCTGTAATCTGCTTATTTTCACGCGAGTATCTTCGCGCGCGATTTACAGAGAGAGAGAGAGAGAGAGAGAGAGAGAGAGAGAGAGAGAGGAATTTAATTCTCTTTTCGCGCTCATTTAATTAAAGGAAATGGCTATTGAAACGCCTCTCTTTCGCGCGTAAATAAAAACGTGATTTCATCTCCAAGAAAATTAAAATAATTCCCGCCGAGTGGGGAATTCGTATTTTTAATTACTTCGAACGCATACTTTCCCGTTTCGCCAGATGGCGAAGAAGCGCCGTTGAAATATCTGGCTGCAGCGACAGAGTCGAGTTCTCTACGGTGTAGTGTAATTTCTTTTTCTGTTTTTTTTTTTTTCTTTTCGCGACAGTTTACACGGTCTCGCGCCTCTGCGCGAGGACCTTTTTTTTTTTTTTTCATCCAACACGCGGCGACTTAATCACACGATTAATTTAGAGTGTAACTAAGAGTGTAACAAACTGACACAACTTTCTAAAAGAAAAATTCAAATTAGAAAGAGAGATTATATAACGATCTGCTCCAATAATCCGCTAGAACTACCAAAATGGTCAAAATGATTTTATAATTTTTGTCTTTATAAATGTGAAACACCATATTTTTGAAGATGCAGATAATTTTTTGTGAAGTATATTAATATATTAATAAAATATAATAATATATATATGTTAATAAAATATAATAATATATATATATATATATTAATAAAATATACTGACATAATTAATATATCCACAAATAATGTCGTTCCTCCAAATTTAATAAAAAATGGCCATCCAGTGGCAATAATCTAATTTCTTATAATACAACCTATATTCTAAATTTAAATATTTAATTTAGAATAATATTTAAATATAAATAAATATTTATTAAATACCTAATATAAATAAATATTTATTAAATACCTATATTCTAAATTTAAATGTTTAATTTAGAATAATATTTAAATATAAATAAACACTTATTAAATACCTATATTCTAAATTTAAATATTTAATTTAGAATAATATTTACATATAAATAAACACTTATTAAATACCTATATTCTAAATTTAAATATGTAATTTAGAATAATATTTACATATAAATAAACACTTATTAAATACCTATATTCTAAATTTAAATATTTAATTTAGAGTAATATTTACATATAAATAAACACTTATTAAATACCTATATTCTAAATGTAAATATTTAATTTAGAATAATATTTACATATAAATAAACACTTATTAAATATTTATATTTAAATATTAAATACAAATTAATACTTAAATATAAATATAATATTTAAATTTAAATATATTGACATTTAGTGTGCTCATTGTTAAATTACATTATAGAATTGAAACTGTATTAACTTTCAAACAGAGTAAAATTTTTTTCTACCAAAAAACGACATGACTTGTATTGTATCATACAGTTTTCTTATCAAATGATTCTCTGATCGGAAACGTTATGCTTTAACAGAAAGTCGCTGGCTCCAGTGTTGAATTGTCAAATTTAACAGAAAATTAAATTGTCAAGAAACGTTTCGTTGTTCATCGATAGATGTTTACTCGTTGTAACACAATGGAACAAGAACGCGATTCCTTTTGACAGTTTCGAGGACTAGGAATTTCAAACGACTGAAAATTTCTACTACAGTTTCAACCGTTTCGACAATTCGCGTCCCTCGAGAAATATTCACGCTGTTCACACCGCGTGGAGAGGAAGAAAGAAACACGGGGCAGCAACTTTTCCTGAAAGTTGAAATTACTCGGTAGCATATCACGCAGCTGGTATGCATTTTGTCGCGCAGCTCGCGTCACGTTTCATATTTAGAAGAGTCCGCGTTCCGTTCGTTTAAGAAACACTTAATTTCTCTCGACGACCGTCGGGTAACGCTCGCTGCATAAAATGAATTCTACGAAAGTGGCGCTACGAAAAATGAAGAAAAAAAAAGAAAAAAAAATTGAAAAAGAAATGAAAGAAATGAAAGAAAGACGCAACCGGACAATGACACCGGCGTGAAAATTAATGCCGTGCGTTCCACTTTATGAAACTGGTCGCAGCCAACGCGTGTGTTTGAGAAACGAGTGTTTCACGCTCGCCTGGACGCTGTTAAATTTTTACACAATTATCGCCGTTTCAGAATCCGTGTCGCAGCTAAATAATAAATGATATAAGTAATAACAAAAATAAGCAACTAAATAATAACTAAACAATAGTCTATTTACAGACTATTATCGTGTAATATACGCAACGATGTAACTTGTTATTTTAATAATTATTATCGCGTTTATATAATTATTGTTACAATGTTTATGGTGGATAGAGTGTGAACGGTTGCACGATCTAATTATAATTACAACCGGCACACGTTACCTTCAGAAAAGAGTGGAAGAGAGGCTACAATTAAACGTGCGTGGAAGAGTGCACTGCTTTTTAGTTAGAATTACTGGACTGCGGGTTTTGCATGCAATTGTGGTGAATTTGAAGACGCAGAAATGGGCAGAATGTGTATGAAACATCCAAAGGATGAGTCGATTATAATTAATCGAGTGTCAATTATAATTGTTACGATTAATTAACTGTTGATAACATAATTTAATTATTAATTAACTAATAAATAATTAATAGTTTTTACTTATTTTTTAATTAATAAAGAATTATAACAACATGTTGCAAGGGACAATTTTCTATTTAGCTTTCGTTTTTTCTTTTCATTGCAGCGATGAAAATGTAAAAATGCAGAATTAGAAAGCCACGATTTATCAGATTTTTGATTATTATCACATTTTGATTATGTCTAGGAATATAATTGTGACATACGTAGGATATCATAAGGCTGATTTCTGATTATGGTCGAGGAAGGAAATGTGAAGAGAGAGATTGTTATACTCGGCCATTTCATTATTTTGATATTATTTTGTGTAACTGTATTAGTTACACCTATATTGTGTTCCATTTTGTTCCATTTAAATTTACTCGTGTGTAACGTGGAACGCATCTCCTAAATGTAGTAGAAATTATGATTATAATTACACGATGATAATTAATTTATGCATAATTCCACACCTATATTAATTCTGTACAGTTCTTTGTTAAATAAATTAATGCTATATTAATTTCATGATAAAAAAAATAAATAAATCCGGAAATAAAATTCAATAATATATAATAATAATAATATTCAATAATATATAATAATATATAATAATATATAATAAGATATAATAATATATAATTCTTCATATTTAATTTGTTTCGTAATGAAAAAGAGAAGCAATCCCAGAATTCGAGAAGTTCAAAAACCTTCGTATTCAATCAGTTTCACTTCCCCTTTAAATGAAACGATCATTATAATTATATTATTGTAATTATTACAACGACTATAGTCGATAGTCACACACAAGCAATTTCATATCACTTACGTTAATTCTGTTATGGTTACATGAATTCCAATCTACACTTAATTCAAAAAAAAAAAAAAAAAAATTCAGAAACACAACAAAGGTCTGAAATCCTTCGCATGCAACAAGAAAAAAAAGAAAAAAAAGAAAAAAGAAAAAACAAAAAGTGATTCCAGAAGATCCAGAAACCTTCGTGTTCAATCTGTTTCGTGGTTGAGAGCAAGCATGATGATTTTAGAGGTTGTAAGAAAGACATGAAATCCTTCGCGCTCGTCTCGACAGTTCCCAAGGCGAGGGAGGTGAACGCAATTCCCCGTGAAACGCGACGTCCCGGCAAACCGCGAACAATTGCCGAGCACGGGCAGAAAAGGGAAACGCTCGACGGAGTTATTTCAGCCCTTCTCGCGGGCGAGACAAACGCGGGGTGAAGTTCGTCAGGGTGGAATTGCGGCCAACGACGTCGCCGGCTCTCGGCCTGATCCCGTTCCGAGTCCACCGGCGGATGAAATAACGCTCGCAACATTCTGACGGAGAAGCTCAGAGGAAAGAAAGCCGCGGCGAGGGAAAGAAAGGTAGAAAGAAAAGAGCAAAAGAAGGAGGTACCAGTTTTCTGACCTTGCTCAAATTTCTCACTGCGCTGAAACGCACGAATTTTTCAACGTGTCTTTTTGTTGGATGACCAACCCGGACAATATTGAATCTAAACAAATACTGATAATAAGCTAGCAACAGTCCACATAAAAGTGGACTGTGAATAGTTAATCACAAGGGCAAGAGCCAATAGTTGGTCATCTATGCTCCTTCCCCTTTCACTTGACGATGATAACCAAATATATATAAGGACATGCTTCAAAGACATTTGACAGCATTAAACATTCTAAATTATAGAGACATTCTATATCGTTAAAATCATTCTAAATCATTACATAAAAGTGGATTGTGAATAGTTAGTCACAAGGGCAAGAGCCAATAGTTGGTCATCTATGCTCCTTCCCCTTTCACTTGACGATGATAACCAAATATATATAAGGACATGCTTCAAAGACATTTGACAGCATTAAACATTCTAAATTATAGAGACATTCTATATCGTTAAAATCATTCTAAATCATTACATAAAAGTGGATTGTGAATAGTTAGTCACAAGGGCAAGAGCCAATAGTTGGTCATCTATGCTCCTTCCCCTTTCACTTGACGATGATAACCAAATATATATAAGGACATGCTTCAAAGACATTTGACAGCATTAAACATTCTCAATTATAGAGACATTCTATATCGTTAAAAGCATTAAACATTCTAAATCATTACATAAAAGTGGATTGTGAATAGTTATTTATAAGGGCAAGAGCCAATAGTTGGTCATCTATGCTCCTTCCCCTTCCACTTGACGATGATAACCAATACATATATAAGGATATGCTTTAGAGACATTCGACAGTATTAAATATTCTAAATCATTATAGAGACATTCTATATCGTTAAAAGCATTAAACATTCTGAATCATTATAGAGACATTCTATATAGTTAGAAGCATTAAACACTCTAAATCATTACATAAAAGTGGACTGTGAATAGTTAGTCATAAGGGGAAGATCCAATAGTCATCTATGCTCCTTCCCCTTCCACTTGACGATGATAACCAAATACATATATATAAGGACATGCTTTAGAGACATTCGACAGCATTAAAACATTCTAAATCATTATAGAGACATTCTATATCGTTAAAAGCATTGGACATTCATCATATTCTAAGACATTCTAAATCATTGTAAATGATTCTAAATCATTCTATTTCATACACGATCACAACTGTGTCATTCTAAATCATTCTATTTCATACACGACCACGACTGTAATAAACTCTTCTAAATTGTAAGCGTGTTGACTCCATTACACGGAATTCAACATTTTTAAAAGGTCAGTTTGAAATTTTCAGAAAATCGATTCTTTTGTTTTCGTTCTGAACAGTAATTTGAAGTCTTAGAAATGAGATACAGAATTTTTTGAGGTGTAATAGTGTAGGAATCCCGGCTTGAGATCCCAATTTGTAGAAACTTTGATAAAAGAATGGTTATTTATTTTAGGTTAAATAAAAGAAAATTGATTTAATGATGATTATAAATGACGTATTACACTATTTTCTTAATTGCTAAACTCGCTAGACTCGCAACTCTCAACTCACACTGTCTTCTCTCTGACTTCTCGACACTCTGCTCTCTCTAACTTCTGGACACTCACTGTCCTTTTGCCTCAAAAGTTTCTGTACAAAATTTGTCATTCATGCACACATACACACACACATATACACGCAAACGCATCCATACTATCCATTAGTGTCTTAAACGCTAGGCATGGAGGACTCGCCATAAACGATCCCAAGCCCCAGGCCTAACTTTCTCTACAGTTTATGGTACACCACTTGGGACATCTGGTTGCAATTGTTGGGCACTGGGGAAAGTTCTGGGCCCATCTCACAATAGTAAATCCGCGGAATACAGAATAATTGAATTTTCATCACTGTTTACAACTTTAAGCAGTATTATAAAGTGTGTAAATCGTGTGATTCAAATATTACTTCTGGTGAATCGAAATATTAGGGGACTTGGATTCAATTTAGTTGTGAATTGTAAGAACTGTGAGCCACGATATATAAGTAAAAAAAAATAAGTAAAGGACACGTCTGAAAAACGTCGTTCTGAAACTTGAAACGCGTTTTTCTCGAAACTAGGTTTTTAGAAATGGTGTGCAAGATATCTCGAAATCTGACCAACCGATTACTATGAAATTTGGTACGTATCTTTAGCGTAACATTTTACTAGGGACTGACGATCGAACAATTTTTAACAATTTCGAAAAATATAAAGAAAAAACGTAGAAACTCTTGGCATAAACTCGATACGTCAAAAACAAACAGCTGCTATTTTCATAATTCCTTCACTTTCATAATTGTTCACTTTTAAACGTTTTTTTCCCTTTTTGTTTGAAATCACGCACACCAATAGGCAATGTAAAAAGAAACGTCGAAATTATCGAGTATCGTTAACACTGTCGAAATTCGTCGCGAGAGAAATTCTTCGTTCGTCCGTGATGGATTCCGCCTCGACGAACCGATGTTCATTAACGTTCCTCGCGCGTGAACTCTCTTCGAAAGGTGGAAGATCGGTTGCGAGAAACGGGGAATAGTTTCCTTCCCCGGAACTTTCGGAAGTATCGCTCTTCTCCACAGCGTGGCTCGTGGCCTCGAGATTTTTCCTTTTAGCGTGCCATGGAATTTCTCATTTTCTCCGGATGCTAGGTATTTACGCGTTTACGGGAAGTTTATGGTTGGAAACACATTACGGACGGGAAGACGTTGACGACAGGAGGTATAAATAAAATAATGAAATGTCGATAGTGTAGCTGATATTTTAGCGTTAGATGGCTGTTCGAATCTGACGAGCCCGATGCCAGCTAAACTAAATTTCGTTTTATCGTCGTTGAACAATATCGATTAAGGCATTAAGTCGCAGGAAATTTGCTGTATACTACGTACTATACGCTTTACTACATGCTACATATAGTTTACTATGCACCATATTCAGCGTTATGGAAATTTGCAAGCAAAAGACGGGAATATAAAATTTTTATCCGTGACCGTCGTGGTATTACACGTGTCGAAGAACCATAAGTTAATATATAAAATATATTGTAATTTACGTTGTAATTACATTTACATTTGTAATTAACATCGAAATGAATATGAGAATGTGCATGATTTTGCGTAGGTTAAAAATCTCGTCGACCTCATTTGAAATGAATTTTTTGCAACACCAGAAACAATTCTTTGAGTCTAAGATTAAAAGATGAAATATTTTCGAAACGATTAATTATATTAAAAAATGTTTTAGACAAAGGTTGAATAATTCCAAGAATGATATTAACTGATTAATAGTGAGTAATTATTATCTTTTAATTTCAACGCATAAAAGGTAATTGTTTTTTTGTTTTTTTGTTTTTCTGAGCGAAATCCTATATTTTCACACATTATATACTACACACTATATTTTAGACGCTATACATTATAGTCAACCTAATTGGCCGCCCGAGAAATAGAAAGAGATAGAGTTTTATTAGTGTATTTTATATATTAAAATTATATATTTATATTTATATTATTATATAATATTATATTTTTATTATTATATATTATATAATATTATATTTATTACTATTATATAACACTATATTTATTATTATTATATATATTATTATATTATACATTATATTATTTATATTTTATATATTAAAATTATCCGAAAATACAACTGCTGTATAATCGTATGCAGAATAATATTGTGAAAAATTGTGAATATTATAAATATTACTAATATTATGAATATTACAAATAACAATATTTATAATATTGTATTTATAATAGTCTTAATATTAACAATATTCATATCAAGACTACTATAAATACAATATTATAAATATTATTAATATTGAGACTATTATAAATATTATTAGTTACATTATAATGCATTATAAATTGATCATTTTGACGACTTTGGTAATCCTAGTATTAATATTCTCTCCTCTGAAATCGCGTAAGGCGAAAACCTCGAAACTGCCGGTAATAATCCATTTGGTTCGCCCTCAACTTTTAATCATATCTTCAAACATTTTACGATTCAGCAACACCGCGCGAGAACCAGCCAGAACTCGACCAGAATTTCTCCTATGAATTTCCCCTGCGTGAAGTTCCAGCGATTTTTTCCAAACTCCGCCTCGTTTCAGAAGTTGGGCAAGGATTTTCAAAATGATTTCGCCCCGGCAGGGAAAACAATTTAGCTTAACTCGATAGCTAACTCGAGGTAAGGAGAGAGAGAGAAAGAGAGAAAGAAAGAGAGAAGCTCGCTCGGAATCAAGAGTAATGCGATTTTAAGTTTCATCGTTATTTTCATCCATTTCCCAAGTGTTCGAAATTTCTCTTACGTCAGCGATGTGCGCCGCGCTTCTTTGCATTAAATCTCGCTGAGGTTTCTGAACGTTTAACAAAAGAAAAATATTTGACGTTTGATGTTATCGCGAGGATTTTCACGAAACACGAGATACACGCGGGGGACGGACGGCGGAGCGATAAAGAATATCCAGAGTGCAAGCAAGCACTATCACTGGAATTATAAATTACGCGGGTATTTCGAAAGTGGAATATTCAGTTTCAGCGGCGGAGGCTATAATTTAAACTGAAATGATTGAAAACCGTGAAGGCTCTTGGAATAACGTAACGCTCGCCGCGCCGTACAACACATTCCAGGCTAATGCCCGATTAGAATAATAATGATGGAGATGCTCGGGGAGCTTGTACATTAATTTAAAGCTCAAAGCTTTAATACTTCCACGTGATCGACGTTTCTTCTTTTTTTTTTTTTTTTCGCTCGCACCCTCGAGAGCCTGATTCAACGAACATAACGTTGCTTCATAGTTACTGTCAAGAATAATGTATTGTGATAAATTATAGATTATAATTGACTGAGGATTATAATACTGTTTTCGTAACTGTCGGAATTAAAAATAAATTGTATAAATTGCAACGTACAAATACGTACATATTTTATATAAATTATGTATGTAATGATGCTATAATAATAATATTTATGTAAATGTAAATCAATAAAATATAAATTATTATTATAGTATTGTCATACAGTATATAATAATATTATTATTATTATTTAAATGTAATACTATTATAATAATATTTATATAAATAAATAAAATATAAATTATTAGTGTAGTATTATTATATAGTATATAATAATATTATTATTATTATTAAATATAATACTATCATAATAATATTTATATAAATAAATAAAATATAAATTATTATTGTAGTATATAATAATATTATTATTATTATTTAAATATAATACTATTATAATAATATTTATATAAATATAAATAAATAAAATATAAATTAATATTGCATTATATAGTATATAATAATAATAATATNATATAGTATATAATAATGATAATAATATTATTATTATTTAAATACTATTAATACTATTGTAATAATATTTGTATAAATATAAATATATAAAATATAAATTATTATTATAGTATTATTATATATTATATAATAATAATATCATTATAATAATATAATAATAATATTTATATAAATATAAATAAGTAAAATATAAATTATTATTATAATATTATTATATACTATATAATATTATTATTATTATTTAAATATAATAATACTATGTATATAAATACAAATAAATATAATATATATAATTATTACAGTATTATCATATACCACCATATAATAATATTATTTACATAAATATATAAATTGAACTTGACTGGAAGTTTACTTCCAAGGAAGCTGCAACTCACGCTGCCATTACACTTCGTATTACTCTCAGAAAAGCAGCGACTCGCGCTGCTGCAATTTAACGAACTTGCACTCGAAAGTCCTGTTAAAAGTTCAACCGTTTCGTCGTGCCTTTAGCAACAAAGTCGCGATATCGCAATGAAACGATGCCCGATTCACGCACACGCTTCACGAGGAGCATCGTCGATGGAAAATAATAGCTTGAAATGGAGGAGCGTTCGAACTGGCACTGTCTCCGCTGATTCCACCGATCTCGCGTTATTTTTTTGCCCGGACGATGGTTGGAACGGTTGCCAGACTGTTTGCTTCGTTTTCCATCCCCGCTTTTGTTTTATCAGCTGCGCCGGGGCCCTCCTCCTTAGCTTGGCTGAGCCAGCGGCTGAAACTGACAGCCGCGCGCGAGAAACACGTCGTTGTTCTCTGTGTTAACCCCGTACATTTCGCCGTGATAACGGCGCGGCTCGCGGCTATGTGTCATCTCTCGCCAGAAAAATGCAAACGCGGACGGTTCTAATTTGTCCCGGTTATTCTTCGTCTGTCATCTCGTCGTTCTATGCATTTAGTTGAAACGCAAGGTACGTTTTAGTTGTTAGGCGCGCTTTGTACCACTTTTCTTTTTTCATTCATACTGGGAGAGTCAGGATCGTGGTGGTTTCTTTCGAATGAATTCGTTGAATAATCATAATATTAATAAGAGATCCACCAGTCAGGTCCATCAATTCGTGCATGGCATGAGAAATTTATGGGGACAGGGACAGTATTCGAAGAACATCTGAGGAAAACATCGATCGTGTAAGAAATCGAGTACCGTCTTGATGTGCTTCGTGCAACTAATGGTTCCCATATAGAGGTGTATTAAATGAAGCAGAAAAAACTTCAATATATACGTCTCATTTTGTAATAATTTCCACTTGTCTGTCTTTTCATTTGCCTTTGTAATAAATTTTTGAAATTGTAAA
>NW_025110109.1:13638-14696 GCF_011392965.1 Frieseomelitta varia | reverse complement strand
TAATAAATTACTTCGTAATTATACTTTTATTTATTATAATAAATTACTTCGTAATTATACTTTTATTTATTATAATAAATTTATATTACAATTTATATTGTATACTATTTATAAATTTGTAAATTCAATTTTATACTATTTTATATATTTATTAATTACTATTTCATATATTTATTAATTTGTAAATTCAATTTTATACTATTTTATATATTTATTAATTACTATTTTATATATTTATTAATTTGTAAATTCAATGTTATACTATTTTATATATTTATTATAATGAACCAACGCACTGCGCGCGAACACATCGTGCTTGAAAAGTTTCATCGCCGCGCGAGAGGCGATAATCGTTAATTAAGAATTATCCTTTCGCGCGAGGATCTCGAAGGGTTAGTCCGACCCGGAAACTGAAAAAGGACGAAGAGGGTGTCGTGGTAATTACACGGGCGCAGCTGCGGCGGCAAATTTTCATTTTGAATGCAAAATCATGGGAAATGGCAAAATTGCGCGCGAATCACTGTCTGACGGAAGCGGTTGCGGTTAGAGAGGAGACGCGAGAATGATAGCGGTTCAGGTTGAAATTTATATTCAAGTGGCACGTAAATTCGTGTCATTGGGATTCGTGTAATTTTAAAAAAATCTAGAGATTCGGTGTGTATAATTAAGAAAAACCTAGAGATGCGTGATTGAAAAGAATTTTCTTGGTAGAAAATTGTTTTGTATATTAATGAATAATATTTTTTTGCTCAAGACATGTTCGAACTAGACAGGAGTAAAGGACAATCTACTCGAACGAACGCTATATACAGTAAGGAGCATAACTGAACCACAAGTTTTGTATAAATTATTATTTATTGCTAGGAATATATATTAGAATAACAGAAAATAAACATTACAATTATTTTTATCACAGTGAGAAGTAGCATAAGACATGTTTTTCAATAATTAATATCTTAGCAATAAATAAAAATTTCAATAATTAATATCTTAGCAATAAATAAAACTTTAAATAATTAATATCTTAGCAATAAATAAAAATTTAAATAATTAATATC
>NW_025110109.1:8209-12113 GCF_011392965.1 Frieseomelitta varia | reverse complement strand
ATAATTAATATCTTAGCAATAAATAAAACTTTAAATAATTAATATCTTAGCAATAAATAAAAATTTAAATAATTAATATCTAAGGACTAAATAAAAATTTCAATAATTAATATCTTAGCAATAAATAAAAATTTCAATAATTAATATCTTAGCAATAAATAAAAATTTCAACGAAACTTATGCCTATTGGTTCAGTTATGCTCCTTACTGTATAATTTTTGTATATATTCTTTTTGTTACCAAAAATTAACTATCCAGTTAAATTCCACTTCGAAATTATTTTATATTTTATCAAAACACTTGCAAGCGACAGCATTACAAATTTGTATCACTACCAAAGCTCGACCATCCAATTGAATTTATTTCTATGTTACTTTATACCTTGCTGAATTTATTAAAAATCAAGTACCAAGACGCTTACAATTGCAATTACAAAGTTAATAATCAAAGAAGAAACAGTATCGTCCACTCACGGAATCAACAAATCGTTCCCTCAAATATAATACTCGTCACAATGAGAGTGAAGTAAATATCCGTCTGTCCGTGGCAAGCCAGAATGTTCCATGTTCTCCTAACGAAGTGGAAGCCCAGACAACAACAGGGAACGAGTTTAGCCGAACGTGAACGAAAGCAGGTAATAATCAACGTCGAAATCCTCACTCGAAAAATTATCGGGTCCGTTCGTTCGGCCGGAACGGGCAGCGCCTAACAAACGATTTCAATGCGGCCATTGTGAGCGACGATCGGTCGTCAGACACCGCGCGAATAAACCAACTAACGATCAGAAGACTCGAGTTCTTCGTCGAACGTTCTCCATCGCTCGCGGCTCACGAAATAATAATAAATCCGCACGCTCGCGAAAGGTACTTCTTCGTGAGATCGTCGGTGCTCGAGAATCTGTTCCAGGTCCTTTTGAGAGCTGGTGCGCGCGGTTTAAAACGAGGAACAAGCTCTGGCAGAGACGGAGGGATAAATTCACGGGTGTAGCTAATTGGAAGGCTCGTTGTACGAAAGCGTAGAATAATTTCGGAGTCTCGTTGTCCCTCCATTTCGTTTCGTCATTTTTTGGTAATTCAACAGTTCTCTGGTGATTTTAACGATCTACGCGTACTGGCGTTGAATTGCGACTAAAATTATTGGAAGTTTAAAAATCTTCATCTGAGGCATTAAAATAAGAAACAAGAAATGAAAAAGATAGAAAAACTTTGTAATACATCAAAAATCATTTAAATCTTGAAAAAAAAAAAAATGCACTGTTTCATATCTATCGAAAATTATGGACCATTTTGACCATTTTTGTACTTTTAAATTTTGTAAAATTACAAAATCTGCTACATCACAACGGACATATAATATTATTATAACAGTTAGTATAATATTTATAAATAGTATAATTATTTTAGTTAGTATAATTATTATAAAATAAAATTATAGACCATTTTGACCATTTTTATAGTTTTAAATTTCGTAAAATTTCAAAATCTGCTACATCACAACGGACACATAATATTATTATAACAGTTAGTATAATATTTATAAATAGTATAATTATTTTAGTTAGTATAATTATTATGGACCATTTTGACCATTTTTGTAGTAATAAATTTCGTAAAATTATAAAATCTGCTATATCACAACAGTGATGGACATATAATATTATTATAACAGTTAGTATAATATATTATATTATTATTTAATAAAATTATGGACCATTTTGACCATTTTTGTAGTTTTAAATTTCGTAAAATTTCAAAATCTGCTACATTACAACAATAATGGACAAATAATAATAGTTAGTATAATACATTATAGGGTTATATAATAAATATTGTTAGTATTATATTGTTATTTAATAAAATTATGGACCATTTTGACTATTTTTGTAATTTTAAATTTCGTAAAATTATAAAATCTGCTACATCACAACGGTGATGGACATATAATATTATTATAAGTTAGTATAATATTATATCATTATATAATAATCAGTATAAAAGTTAATACTTTTCTGAATCTTCATTTGTATTTGGACATGTACATATGAACGACATTTCCAAAAAAATTGTTAAATCATCAAACGAGTCTTCGAGTCACTATGAAAAACATCGAATGACACGCAGAGAGCACGTGTAATTTATATGGAATGGACCTTCTCTCGATTTCTGCATCTATTTGAGGACAGCTCGTTACGCGACGCTTTTTACTCACCCATCCGCGGTGCATCTCGCGTTTGACATCTCGCGAGACCGCTACACGCGTCAATAAAAGCAACAGTGTACGTGTGTAACGTATTTCTTTCTGTTCTTTCTTTTTTCTTTTTTTCTTTTCTTTCTTTGCTTGTCTGCTGTACAAGAGACGACACGAACACCAGAACGGACGAGCAAAAAGAGAATGAAATCGCGCGGACAATTAACAAATATGTAAACAATCCAGCTGTCGTATACATATATTTGTCCATTTTATATTTTACAACAATTTAACGTGTTTCATTAGCAACGTTCATCTTGAATTACTCGCTTTGTGGACCATGGAAACAGTCGTTTGTTGATAAAAACAACCTTCAGTCGACAGAAACAGTCGTCTCATTATAACACGATCGTTGCAATGTAATTATTACTGTTCCGTCGACTGAAGGTTTTCGTCAGTAGAGAAGTATTTGCACAAGTCGCTGTTTAAGAAGATTTGACACCGATTCCGAGTCTTGTACAAAAATTTCCTCCCTGCAGAGTTAGTAGCTAGTAGCTGTTATTTTATTTCGCAGGCAAAGTTCAATTTTCAACGACACGTAATTTTTCCAAATAGACCAAAATACGCTGAATTTTTGTTGCTTAACACGGCCAATTGCGATACACATCTAATCGGGCAAACGTCCAGAAAATTCGACCGAAATTGCCAGAGCGTGCGGGCCGCGTCCAAAAAAGAAAAAAAGGAAGAACGCGTCGCGAGGATTTCCTCCCCCCTCCGCCCTTCCAAAAAAAAAAAAGAAAGAAAGAAAAAAAAATACGCAGGGAAAACTAGAAAACCGACGAATAAACCAACGGCGTGGCACGACGTCAACAATCAGGCAACGACGACGAGTTTTTTCATCCGGATCCAAGTTCCATTTCCCGCGGCTCGCAGCGTTGCAAAACAACCCCCGGGTGACGGGGGAAGGGGGAGGGGGAGGGACAAAAAGAGAAACAACGAGGACCAGACGAACGACGAGAGAAGAAAGAAAAAAAAAAAAGCAGGTGGAGGGGAGTGCACGGAACGAAGGAAGCGCAAAAGGAAAGGAAGAAGCTGGCAGGATATAAAACAATGGGGAGGGATTGTTTCGGCCTCGATCCGGCCGAAATAACGTTCATCCGCGAAGAAACGACCGGCATGAAAATAAAGCAGCAGTTTCAGAAAGAGAACAGAAAAAGGAGGAAGAGGGGCGTTGGCGGACACGGTTGAAATATCGCGAAAAAATTTACTCGCCCGGAATAATTAGAGTTCGCGCGGTGGGTTCCTCCGACGACGTTCCACCGACGAGGATTTTATACAACCGTAGGCGCAGAGGAGGAACGTGGCGCGCGGCATCAGCGAAATTAAAAAGGAAAACCGTGATTTACAGCCGCGCCACGTATGGGCAGAACGGCGAGCGAGATTTCGTTGTTCGTGAAAGGAGAAACGTGGTGGCACCAGCGCGCCGTTTCCCGATGCTAGCCGGTTTATACAATCCTGAAATGAAGTCGGTTTAACCGTCAGCACTGTCAGTAGCATCGAGCTCGACGATAGGAATCGTAATCCTGTACCATGTTCGGTTTAATTCGCTCGAACGATGATGACCACCTACTGGCTCACAAAGTGCTTTGATGTCATAAAATCTAGGATAAATACTCCGTTTCCTGGTTGAAGAATGTTTGAAACGAACGTGTCTCGT
>NW_025110109.1:0-8161 GCF_011392965.1 Frieseomelitta varia | reverse complement strand
ATCACATTCGTTCAAATTTTTTTCAACGATGATGACCATCTGCTGCTGACCAAATACTTTGGTACTGCAAATTGCTCCGTTTTCAGGTTGGAGAATGTTTGAAACCAGTGTCGCGTTGTTATTTGTTTATCGTTCTACATTTTATCCCCGTTCTCCAGGATTTCAACACCTTCATTTTAATTCGTCCGAACGATGATGGCCATCTACTGGCTTACAAAGTGCTTTGATGTCATAAAATCTAGGATAAATGTTTCGTTTTCTGGTTGGAGAATGTTTGAAACGAACGTGTCGCGTTGCTGTTTGTTTATCGTTTTATATTCACGCTCCGCGAATTGAAGTGACTTTCTCTTTGTTGTTAAATAAATGTATAACACGATAAAACTTCATTTAGTCGAATACAAAACCGATCGTATAACAGAGGCACGCTAACTTTCTCCGTATTCTACTTTTATTTGTTTGAGTAAACGAGAGACAGTAGACGAGGATAACAAAACTCGATCAATTACGAGCTGGTATATCCGAGGCTGGTATAAACAAAGTTCCACTGCATATTATATGTACAAAAATATACTATACTAAATACACTGTATTAAACGGCTATATATGACTATGTATTTCAATCCAACTTCTAAGCTACCGTTTCTTTGGCTACGTAAAAATAAATAGAGCAGTCCAACGCAGTCAGCGCGTCAGCGAAATTAATAATGATAAAAATCTACATAATGGACCACCGGCAATAATAATCAATCACGAACGGATTGAAGAGTTCCTGTTCAATCTCTTCCATCCAAGTGCAGCCCGAGAGAAGCAAAACGACCAGAGACTTGATTTAAAATCAACTTCGCCTGCCAGTAACCCTGCCGACGAATCACAGCTCCGTTTTCCTTTTTCTCAGAGGGGACTAAGAACATTTCCCATTGCGCCTCGTTGTCGTTCCCTCGTCAGAGGGGGAAAAACTCGCGGCCGGATCGATGAAAGATTACACGTTGGCTGGTAACGGGATCGCAAAGTGTAAAACGCAGCGAATGCGAGAGGGTAGCGAGAGAGATTATTATCGGTTCGTGGAATCGATGTCCGACAGGTGGAAAATTACGGTGAATATTATCCGTGGCCGAGGAGGGCCAGCCAGGCACAAAAGGATTCAATTTGCCCAGGGAAATAAAGGCCGGACGATAACGACGTGTATTCAACGGATAAGGATAGTACTCGGTCGTGTATTCGCGGGCGAAGAAAAAGAGGGCACGTGTATCACACGGCCCCCATCCCCGCCTTGACTCTTTTTACCGTGCCACTTTCTTCTGATACACGAATCCAATCTAGACGATCGTTTCTCCGAAGGAGAACGTACAGAGCTAATTTCAGACTTCCGATGCTTAATCTGTTCAATAGAGCTGTAACTAGATAAGGCGATCGAAATGACCAATTTATAATTCTTGTTAGAAATCTTTTGTTGATACGAGTTTTTGTGAAATATATATATAGGTAAAAGTTTGTTGCAAGTTATTGTTACCACAAATAGCTATTTTTTTTCATTTTAGTGTCCCTGATGGAAATATTCGGTCGTCGATAGTTTTAGTGTCAATAATCATTCGTTTAATAATCTAAAAGAAAATGTCGACTCGATGCTTATCTGTTTAATAATCGCAGCAGTCCAGATTCGGACTGCTGGAAGCTCTCAAATTTCAAAATTGGCTTCGCTTGAAAAGCTACTAATTTCTTACCGCTATTAACGGTGATTATAGTCGTGCCCTACTGTCTGACACTTGCTGTGCACTACTGGTGCTACCCCCTCCACTTGCAGTGGGGAAATCAACAGACTGAGAGAGTGGGGTACGGCGAGGAAATATGCAGTGGAGGGGATAGCGATCAGGAAAGTGGGGGTATGGGCCGCCAGTTAGCCTACTCTGTTCTAGTGACGAACACTTTTAATCCTTTGCACTCCGAATTATTTTTCTTTTTTTTTTTACAATTTAACTGGCAATTTAAAAATGTCTCGACATAAGAGTTCCTGTGATAAAAGTCACACTCGACAAAGGAGTGCAAGAGGTTAACATTGGTAGAAACAGGCACGTTTGGTAGAAATAAGGATTGTTCCACACCGCGGCAACACATTCGCGAACGAAAGAGATTAATTTTCTCTCGTGCAAGACGCAGATGCTCGAACGTAACACCGACGACGGTATTTTCATGCGAGCCAATTTCAACGAATCGCAACGACGGTTGAGTAGAGTGGCAACGTGCAACAACGCGCGCTGGCCTGTGTAACGAACGAAAGGTTCTGAATGGTGGCGGTCGCGGCGCGTTCGATGGAAAAACGAACAAAGCGAGGAAACGTCGCACATTCAGCAGAAGATGCGAAGCAGCCGGAAACGCGACAAAGAACGGACATTTTTCTCCGTAGAAAAAGCCGGATGTAAGGGCAGGAAGTTGAAAGGAAGGAAGAGAGAAGGAAAAAATAAAAAAAGCGGAGACGCGCCAGCGTCCGAAGAAAGGATTTATCGAATACAATCCTGCCCTCTTACCTGGTGTAGTCCCTCCGAGTTTTACGAAGACATTTTTTCCTCGAGCTGAAAATTGCGTTCCGTTGGCAAACGGGACGCGAAATGCGAAAGTTTAGGTGACGAATTATTATACGGGCGTGAGATGGTCCCTAAGTTGAGGCTAAGTCACTCGGTGTTTGAGAAAAGTTTGTACCAATGGAATCGAAACGTTTAACTCCGTTGGTTCTCAACGTAAGGCTCACGCTCCCACAAGAGAGCAACAATTTGAAAATATAATAAATTATTAACGGTAAATTTTTTGCATTTCTTTAAATTTAAACTTTCTGATTCTCTTCTTTTACGGACGTCATGTTCTTTTGGAAGCTCGTTTAGACCAAGTCTTTTAGGCTTCCTCCACGTCAAACATTCACTTTTTGAATAATAAGAATTAGGTGTCACAGGGATGGGGTATGAGAATTTTGGAGATGCTTGGAGGAAACTAAAATATGATTTCGAGAGTTAAACATTTTTCTACGATAATGTTGTACAAATCTATCGAAGGTATATTTCTTCAAATGTCTCGCACTGTACGTTTTCGAGATGTTTATACACTCGAAACAAGATGATTGCGCAGAAACGAGCGCAAATTGAACGTGGTGTGCTGTTTCAAGATGTGCGCGGAAACGAGCAGAAATTAAATATCATTAATATTGATAAGCTGATACTGATAATAACGTATTCGTAATGACGTTAATAATAGAGCTTGAAGTTCCCTCGTAATTGCAATATGTAATAATGATTTACGTAATAATTGGCTGGAAATCTCCGAAAATTCCAAAGACCAATTATTTCCATCAGAATTTACCCGAAAATTATTATTCCCAGTTTGAATTTTATTCCCGGAAATATGCGAATTTGTTTCGCGTGCATTTACGGATACACACAGCTATGAAAATGAAAAGCTAAATTCCAGCTCTTTCAACGCTGGTAAATGGAATTTAAAATCATCCGGTCGATAAATAACCAAATGAAAACTGTCAGCGGACGGTACAAAGCGGGGCAAGTTCACATTTTATACGAAAATCGTATATGTGTATATATGTGTGTCTGTATGTGTATCGAACGTCACGCGAACTGGGCGTGTCGCGAGGTCAGTTGATGACGCGAGACTCGACAATCGAATGGTGAATGAAAGAGAAACGGTTTTTGGCGTCGGAAGGATGCGAGAAATGTTTTTTCGCCCGGCGACGCTCGTAAATTTTGATTAGAGGTAAAAGCGCGCGGGACGACGCGCATTTGTCAGCCAGCCAGTCCTCGACTGGTTGAACCAGCCTTCCAGAGCAAAGAGATTCATAGGCCATGAAATAATAAAAATCCTTTTTTGAAAATGGGGAAGGGGCCCCGCATGATTTGTGTACCGTCGAACGCTCTTAGCCGCGAGAGCCGAATATTTCTCTCTTTCGAGAAATGTCGCATAGCGACACAAAACGGTGTCGTACTGCCTGATTAACTCCTTTCATCACGAGAGTCGAATCTGTCGATATATTTTAGGAGTGATTACATATTAAAAATATATGACGAGTGGAATATTTATACGATAGAGATTATTGTAATGAAAAATCTCTCTTAATTTGCTGCAACTCGACAAAGACCAACTGGTAGGTGTAATTGTTAATCTCCTAGAAATCTGAGGTCAGATTTCTGTTTGACAGAAACATTGAAGTTTGTTTAAAAAAAAAAAACATTCCAGGCTTGTCGAAATGTTGCCAGGAAATTGAAAAAAAGATTCTACTTTTAAAACGGATAAACTGACGCAGAAAATAATTGGATCAACGTGTACACTTTCGGCATGGGGGATCCCTAGAAAGGGTTGAAAGCCGAGATGGATTAAAATTCGAGGCCGCGTAATTTGATACAAAACTCGATTATTACCTGTATTAAACGTGTATCTAATTCAAAGCGAGGTTCCAGTCAAAAAGAAATCCAATTCGATCGCGAAAAATATTCCCGATATTTCATTTCATCTTGGCATTATTGTGAAATAATCGATATAAGAATTTTGATATGAGAACATCCGTGGATATCCTTGAATTCCGAAGGAAATGGGCCGATACGAAATCGAGTAATCCCATTGATATTCGATCCTTATCCGCGCGTCAGTTTCGTCAAAAAGCTTTCATCCCCTCGGCATCTCATCCGTCGCAACAAAATACGCAAATTCGTAGAATCGCAAGAAGATTCCTCCCGGCTGGCTCAAAGACCATCCAAAGAAAATCGTTCCCTCGAAGTTTCTCCCTGTCGGGAGAGCAGCCGAGGATGGCCGATTAGTAAAAGGAGAGAAAAGGGAGCCGGAGCGGGCAAAGAAAACGGTCGATACAAGGGACGAAAGAAGAATAGCTAGCTGGCTGCGTTCGATGCAAAAGAAGCGCAGACAAGCATAGACAGAATAAAAGGCGTAGGTGAAACCCGAGACTCGAGGTCCATCGGCGATCGAAGCCTTTTGCCCCCATGAATTTTTGTAAAAGCCTCGAATTGCCCCCAAGACCAAGATGAAAGGCCATTCGAATCGTCTTTATTCTCTCCTCTGTACATTCTGCTTCAATTCGCGCGTACTCGCAACCTTGCCTCCGACCTGACTGCGATATGTTCACCGAGAAGCAGTGGAAAGTCTTTCACCGTCGCGCGCCTCTCACGTCGTATAACCTCTCAAGTTACGTTGTAACCAGGCAACAACGTAAAATTTTAGGCTCCGGCCTGCTCCCCCAAAATTAGATTCCGCGACCTCCAACAACCGCTGTTTCTCCTCTGTCTCGCCAATTTTCGGACCCTTTCTCCACCCCTGAATCTCGCTTACCTCGTTTCAATTTTTCAGTAAATTTACAGATTCTTTTTTTTTTTTTTTTTTTTTTACTGTCAGTGGGAAATGTCAGAGAGAACTTTTACATTTAGTCTGACTCAATTTCTGATTCTGACAATTGACAAAATTATCGTGACCTACATACTTCTCTTTTTTTTTTTTTTTCATTAAATGTCTAATAAAACCGCAGATCAATTTGACTAGTCACGAACGGATAAGAGAGCGAAAATAACGAGATATAATTGTTACGATTATTCGCTACTCGGTACTTTCCACTTTCTCGGTTAAATTTCATTATTGGAATAACCGATAAATATTATTATATTATTATATTATTATATTATTATTATTATATTATTATATATTAAATATTACTTTTGCATCACAAATGCGGCCGTACGAATTAGCCAATGATAACTGACACATTTTAGACGTCGAGGCAGCAACGAAACGGGTTAAAAGTAAGACAAGAATCGACGCGACCAAGTTCCCCCTTGTCACCGGAAATAGACGATGTCGAGGGTATTCCTGTAAGAGGACACTCCCGCTGCAGTTGCTGTACACACCCGTGATTTATACAATTTGTCATTCGATCAATTTAACGTCACACCCACGCGCGTCGAGCTGAACTTGCACGAGATCCCGGCGTCCGCGGCATTAAGCCGATGTTTTCAGAGTTCAGAGAGTTTCCAGTGTTAAACCGGGGTGGCGAAGCTTCTTCACCGATGACGTAAGACACACCGTGATTGTCCCGAATGAACTCTCATCTGTTATTCCGTGTTCCACACAGCCAAGTTTCATCTTCTCCGTCTGGCGTTTCCTCGAATTTCCGCGAGATCTCGTTTCATGTTTTATTCCGGCGAATTTACATCCTCCAGAAATTCGTCGATTTTTGAGAAACGGGATTGACAGAGTTGCGATCGGAGACGCGTAGCGGGCGAGAAAGGTTATTCTCGTGATCACATGATTTATGTACATTTCCCTCCTGAATTGTTGCTACTTCGACGGAGGCGAGGATTTTTCTTTTCTGTTTTTTTTTCTTTTTTTCTTTTTTTGTTTGAAAATGAAACTCTGATTGCCCGTGTTTTTAAATTTTCAAATTTTCAATTTGTTTTTGTTTGAAAATGAAACTCTGATTGCCCGTGTTTTTAAATTTTCAAATTGTTTCCCGATGACAGATGGAACACCTCTGGCTTTCAAATAATTTCCGACTGGCGAGCTGCGTTTCGCATCGAACGGCAAACAACACGTCGTGTTTTAATATGTTCCGCGCCGCACGCGCCGAATTCAGTATACATGTTCGCAACTTTTGTTTGGGGAAAATCTTCGCGAGCCCGTTCGTGTTCCCAGCGCATACAGAACAAGCAACATCGACGCGGTGCACGCGGTCTGAATGAAAAACTGCGACAAAAGTGACACGATACTTGTTAAACAAGCGAATATCAGCGCTGTACATGCACGCGCGCGGATTGAAATAATATTAAAAAATGAAGAGAGGAAAGACTTGAAAAACTGGAGCGGTATTTCTGCACGTTCTGCACCATTTTGCAGACAGAATGGATAAAAATGGGAAGGTTCTTATTAACTTCGTACAACGGGAAGGGAGGAAGATTATTACGCGAGACGTTATTAAATTGAAATGTGCCAGAGACTTTTTTTTCTCTTTTTTTCTTTTTCTTTTTTTTTTTTTTTTTGAAGAAAATTAAACGAATCTATTGTACGAGTCTTGAGCCGATTTGTGATTATTAAATTAAGAAACCGAATATTAAATTATGACAGATATCGAACAAAGGGGAATTAATTCACTGGATGTTAGAAATTAAGCGAACCGTGTCATTCTGCTCACGTTGCATATATATATTAGGGGTATTCGTAATTAATATTGTTTTTTGATACTGTACAAAATTTTACTTCACTTCAATCTGTAATATAATTCAACAATAAGCACACTAAATGTCAATATATTTACAAGATATATAACTAGAATATAGGTTATGTTATAATAAGTTAAACTGTACACTAGATATTTATTAAATTCGATTTCTTAAAACTTTTTATTCAACAGAATGTTTATTAAATTTGAAAAAAAAAAACGACATTACTTATGGATACGCCAATATTCCTCACGTTCTTATTTCTTCTTTATTCATTCTCCTAAATGATATTTTTACTCCAACATGAATACATGTATGAAAATCTTCGAGAAAACAGAATCAAGAATTTTCGTCGCTCACAATGTGCGCGGGCACAAACGTTTTCGTAAATTTCAGTAAAACGAGTGTTTGGAATATTTTTTATCGCGGTAAATCGAGTCTATCCGACGTTTCGCAGCTTTCACCCGCGATTTCATCCAGTTCTCTCCCCGCCCCGAAACCCGACCGTTGTAAAAATGTTCCCCGCGTGGAATTGCTCTATTTCTTTTGCTAGCCGCTCGATATTGGCCGCCCCGACGGAATATGGGAACCCACTTAAGTAAATTTCCGCATATTTTATGTAAAGCGCTATCGACGTGGACCGCAACTCCGGGGATCTCGTGTTTGAGCTGGTTCCCTCCTGACATCGGCTCGTTCGATCCGCTCTATCCCAGGTTCCGTTCGCCCGCTCTATCTCTCTATCGCTCTCTAGCTTCTTTTTCCCTTCTCTCCTTTTTTTTTTTTCTTTTTTGTGTTTTCTGTTTTCTACTTTTTCCCTTTGACGGCGGGGGAGGAGTGGGTGGGTCGCATATAAATTTACACTTGCTCGCATCGCGAAGTCTCGTTTCACGCCTGCCTCTTTTTTCTTTTTTTTTTTTTTTTATACGGGTGCAATTCAATTTTTCGTTATT
>NW_025110108.1:260155-315372 GCF_011392965.1 Frieseomelitta varia | reverse complement strand
TTAACATTTTTTCTCCGTGTATTTAATTTTTTTCCTTTTTTTTTTTTTTTTTTTTTTTTTTTTTAAATAAAATCAGTTTCTGAAAAGGAGGCAATTAACTAAATTTTACAATAATACAAGAAGCTTCAATAATGTCAAACAATCAATGTCTATTAACTGTTATATAGACATACAATATCAGTATATATATATATATAAATTATCAATATATCTGACAATTTAATAAAAACTTCTAACTAAAAATATCGTTCTAACTAAAAATCCTTGAATTTTACCGAAACGTAAGAATCGAGCAATCTTGATCCAATGGGTTAGGTGGGGAGATGGAGAGAAGCGGTAGAACGGCCGTAAGATGACATCTTGCGCAATTTTGTTCTTTTCTTTCCCTCTCTCCTCTTTCCCTCTGTCAACTGTATGTCTTTCCCAACTGGTCCCTCCTCATTCAAACAGCGCGACAGATTCAAAGGGTTCACAGGAGGGATATTCGATTTCCTCCTCCCTCGACATCACGACCTTCCCCCCTTCCCCACCCTATCCGCCGTCCGTTCCACCCTTTCTACACCGAACCTACCTGCCCTACTGTTTTCGCTTCTCGGGTTACTAAAGACGCGGAAATCCAAAAATCGCGAAGCTTGCCCATGGCAGATCTTTTTCTTTCGTAACCCTGCTTCTCCAAGAGGATTCAATGGGTCTCTTCCTCTCTCTCTCTCTCTCCCTCTCTCTCCCTTTCCCATCGTCGGTCCGCTCCCACTCTCCACCCCTTTTTCGTCCCTTCTTCGGTCCCGTTCTCTTGCTTCTTGCGCGCGTGTTCTCTCCTTTCTTCCATCGCGACTATCCGGGGTTCTTAACCCCTTTTTTTTTTTTTCCGTCAGCTGCCACGTAACAGCTGTATACGTCGCGCAGGCTCGAGGCGCGCGAGCGAGCGCAAGCGCGCTTTGTACACGCGCGTGTGCGTGAGCGCGATGCGTGAACTGTTGCGCATTCGTTCTGGCCGAGTTTCGATATTATCCGCAGCGGTCCTTATCGCGCTGGGCGATCGCCGGCCAACCGATTTCCCGCGTAGCCCGCCATTGTGCGCTAGCTTTATGTACGGGATTTTTTCGAGTTTGTTTCTCTCTCGGTGAGGTTGTTCGTGAGACGTTACGAAACGGGAAGGAAGGGGAGGCGTATTTCGGCTGTGCCGCGTTATTGTTCGCCCGAACGGTATTGGAAGAGAGACGGACAACGCGGAAAGGGTGATCGGTTAAATTGCGACGCTGGAACGTTGTTGTTCTTCGAGAGCGACTTCGAGGGTTGGCGACAAATTCGGGTTTGCTCGTTTAGCCTGGCTAGGTTGGAGGCTCTCTATAGAATTTCGTTCTTTTTCTCTTCTTTTTTTTTTTTTTCTGTTGTTCGTTCTAGTTAAGAGAATTGATGCCGGGGCAGTTAAAACTGTAGTGGAGTTACAGTAGAAGGTAGTTGAAAATTCTACAATTGAAATTTCCGATTGATTATCATCAATATCATTTTTGATCATTTCGTGCCAATGGAAGATAGCTTCTGTATGCTTTGATCACGTGAGATCCTCAGTTCAAAGTTTAGACGCGTTTGAATTCAACGTCGCTTTAATTTACTTTTTTGTAATTGAACAATTGACGAAACATCGGTAGGTTAAATATATAATTTTATACACACAGTCCGATATCATCCTCTAAAATACTATCTCACAAGCAACCCACAAAAATTGTCATTGGTTGTGATTCAATGGTCAAAGGTATTTCTCTCTCTCTCTCTCTCTCTCTCTCACTCTCGCTCAAAGTTCGTTCATCCCGATGCGTGTGTGTTCCTTCTAGATTGACGGAACCCTCGCGCGTTACCTGCTTGCTCACCAGCTGTGTTTTCTCAAGGGATTCCGAATTTTCGGACTTACACAGCTCCACACCTCGCGCGTTTCGAGTATACCGAGTGGCTCGTTTTCTTTTATAGCCGTTCGAGCCGGTTCTCGGGGTCCTACCTAAAGGCGAGGCAGTGGCTTTTGATCGGGTTTGACGCTAGATCGTGATACTGTCTGCGCACGGAGATGCTGATCCCGCGGCGGAATATCCTGGAGCACGCGGTGTCGGTTTCGTTCGTGGCGATCGCGTTCCAACGGAACGAAAGATCCAGCCAGGGATCCATTAACCTTTCCTTCCCTCTTTTTTTCCCTGGCCACGTTGCGTTTCGTTGTTTCCACTCCTCGAGATTATTTTCGAAACGGCTATCGCCGGGGCCATCCGATGGACTGCAGATTCACGAGTCTGATTACACGAGGTCGCGAAGTTCGGAGAGTGGGTTACATTAGAATTTTTTAATAGTTTTCGATACTCCACAAAGATTTCTGATCTATCATATCATTTGCTTATTTAACACTAGAACTTTCGACGACTGAAGCGTAAAATTTCCGCCAGGAACGTGGAATTAAAAAAAGAAAAAATAGAAAAACTTCATTTCAATCTATAAAAATACACTGTTTTACATCTTTAATTTCTAGTTGTAAGAAAAATTATAAATTGGTTCGCAGTTTGACCACTTTGATAGTTATTACGAGTTTAAGATACGATGTCGAACATTAAACTATATTTTGTAAAAATTATAATTACTCGTTGTAATTGTTTATTATATTTTAGAATTTAATATTTAAATTTAACTATTTTTTATCAATAAACCTACAAATTTTTACGCTAAAATCTTAACACATTCACTGTACATAGCTACAATAAAAATGAATATAGGATATATGTGTGTAATATCGACTTGCATGTGAGATACAGAGTAACAATCACGTAATCAATTCATATCATGTATACGTACAAATTATTTTTATTACATGACAGGCATTGTATAAAAATTATTTATTAACATCTGACATGGTAGAAAAATAAATAAACTACAGATGTTTATGCATTTTACGAGAAACAAAGAATTTTTAAACGTAAACAATGAACAAAATAAAAAGATATATAAAATATCCAAAATATTCATTATATTTTATGATGAAAGAAATTTGAAAACTTCATCATTTGCACATTTAAATGAACATAATATGCAGGCTATAAAAGTACTGTATATCACACGCGATGTTAAAGAAAACATATCGATTTCTCACAAAGAGAAATTAAAAATCGAAATTGAAAATTGAATGTTAATCTTTACAAAGATTCGTAAGAAGATCTTGGTTCTACAGCGAATGTGTTAAAAGGAGAAGGAAAACAGCATGGACGGAAAAGGTGAATGTCCCGTGGCTTTTTCCCATGACTCGGGCCAGGTAAAAACGGAGGTACGTATTAGAGAATCCTGGGGTTCCTGGCTCAAATCCAGGATCTTGTCTTTCTATTTGAATAAGATTCACCCTGTTTATCATTTTCTACGATTTCGACCCCTTCGTCTCACCCTTTCGTGCGCGGCTGCGAGACCGGGTACGCGCGCGCATAATACGTAAAAATCCTTTCCCAAGGGGTGAAATGAACTCCCCGCATCGTTTCTTTTTTCACCCTTTTGCTCGTCAGTTTCTAACGTCAAATTAGAATTTTGTACGGACCGGCTGGATAAAAATTCGATTTTCACCTGGTCCCTCGACCTTTCACCCCTTTCCTTCCCTTCGAACGTCCCTCAACCAGGCAAGCGCAGCTCGCTAATATCGCTAACGTGCAGGTAATAGATCTCTCGTTTTACTGATTTGTTAATAATAATTTTAAAATTGTAATTACAACTGTTATTTTATTTTGAAAAGTATAGTTTTGCCGAGCTTCAAACATGCGGATAAATGTTTGAATCTCCTGATTTGCTAACAATTTCAAAACAATTTGTTTTATTTTGTCTTATTTAAAATTACTTGTTTTTTTACTTTTTTAATAAATAATACTTAGCTTTGCTTTAATGTTTTATAATTTTATAATTTTGAAACGCACGGATAATAGGTTTTCATCCGACTAATGATTTGTGAAATTGTAATTGTAATTGTCATTTTATTTTGAACTTTCGCACAAATAATCGACGAGTAGAAATTTAAAACTTCCGCTAAGAAGACTCGAAGAATTAAAACGATTAAAATAAATGTAAATAATCATTGGAGTTACTATATATCATAATCGTATATCACACCGCTAAATAGTAAAATAAAATAAAATAACTACACTTCACGTTAACTACACTTAACATTCTGAAAGACAACGTGTTTTTTACAGCTATTAATAATTTCTGAAAGCGATTGCTTGAAAAAAAATCGTTTCCCTCTTACAGAGTAATCCAACGATCACTCTCGAGATTCATCAATTTTATCAAACCCAACGAAAAAACGTAGGAAAAAAAAAACAAAGAAAAGGAACCAAGAATCTAGAAACCTTGAATTCGATTCGAGAGGGGAGGCTTTGAACAGATTCACGGCGGAGAAAGGAGAAGGGCCGAATTTCTCCGCAAGATCGAAAGAAAGCTAGACGCGTGGAATGACAAATGGATTTCTGGACTCGATCATAGCCCGCTAAAAATCTAACGGAACCACGTAGGAGATTTTTGATGGATGAAGAGGCGCGATCATGTGTGGAAAATTCGCGCCGCGAATCGTCGATCGATCGAACTTTTCACGGATAGAAAGAAAAAAAAAAAAAAGAAAGAAAGAAACGATCGGTGAATCGACGAACTGCGAATCAAACTCAACCCCTTTTTTTTTCTTCTCTCTTTCCCTTCTCTTCGTCCTTGTCTTCCGTCGTGGCCGAGTCTGTCCTCTCCGCCGGACTATTTATTTTCGGCGTGTCAAAACGAGTGACTGATGACGACACGATGCTAATTCCACCATGTGGGAACCGATCGTTACCAGATCTCACCGCCGCGGAATAATAAAAAGTTTCGACTCGTACGATTTCGATCGTGAGATACGAAATCGTTTGACTAAAGGGGGGGAAAAAAGAAGAAGCGATCTGCACGGGTTACGTTTCGCGGAATATTACCGGACTTCACTGGTCTCGTCTTAAATAATTGAAGAGAAAGAGAGATGACATCGTCAAAATTGGAGAATTTTATTTCGTTGGAACATTTTCTATGTCTCAGTGAGAATATTAAATTTCTCTTTTGCAAGTTCAAATGCAACAGAAGAAGAAACCTGATAAATGATTTTCGATAGCATTTCCCTTTTTGCCTGAAAAATTTGATGTTTAATTGAAAGATAGTTATATAATAATATTTAAATAAATAAATAAACAAACTCTTGCTGGTCGAGCCTCTTTGCCAAGTTACCAACGACGATTTTTATTAAATTCACTTGTCATTAAACTACTTTCGGTATGTTGTAGGAAACATAGGAAAGACTATTTTTACGAAGCTACTTTCTATACGACATTTTAGTGTTTCAGCTTTACACTGGCAATGTTCGAACATTAAATTTCGGAGCACTCTGTATAAACGAGGTTCCGCTGTAACCCAACGATTAGTGACAGAGTACCAAACAGAAACCGGGATAATTACGTTACGCTATTCCGAAGGCGTCCGCGAGTAAAACAAAACGGGAAGAGGAAACAATAAAAAAGGAAAGGGGGAGCGAGGAATCGCACGCGAGGGCTCGCCCGACGAAAAATCGTAAAATGCAATTTGTTGAGATAAACAGATTGGTCCATAAACTCACGAATTCTGACGAATTGGCTGACAAGGGTCTCCATTAGTCGGTGTTCGATGGAAACCAGCGGGATGAGCGTGACCAAACCCGTCGAAGCATTCATCAGATGGTGGCGGCTGTCTGAAACAGAGAAGAAGCGGTCAATTTCTCGGGCGAGCAGTAAAATGCATGTTATTTCTCGTAAAGTGATGTCTATTCGAGAGAAAGGAGAAAGAAAGAAAGAAAACGAAGAAGGGAGAGAAGTATCGGCCGGTTTTCGCGTGTTGTTTACCGGATGGAAGAAAAAAAGCGAACGGCGCGAGGAGAAACCTGAAAATCAAATATTGATTCTCGGTTATGCGCGTGTAGATGTAGCGTCACGCGATGCCCGGCCGCCTTTATTAAGTGATTACTCTCATTAGCTTGCACGCGATGCGCTTTGTGGCGGTCGTTACAAGCCGATGAGACACAAAATGGCGTTCAACCGTTTGCTCCTCCTTTCGGCCACCAACGATTCCTCTCGAAACGTTTTACACCGTGGTCTATAATTTTTCATATCTAGCAAATTTTGGCACCGAACACGCGCACGCGGAGAATTGGCAAATCAAGAATTTGTACTTTCAAGCCTCGCTGAGGCCAACGCAACGCAATGTGAAATACTTGATATAATTGTGAAATATTTGTGTTCTTTATATACTACAAAAGCATACAATAAAAATGACAATCTTTGTGAAGAATTTTACTTTGTAAATAGCAAATGAATCTCAGATACGGAGAAAACTGTACATGTATGTAAATGAGATGCAATATCCACGACAATGGAATGTATTGCAGCTTCTGAACTAGTGTGTACAACTAAAAATTACGCTATGAAACACTGATATCAATTAATTACACGTGAAATAGAGACGAGAAATAGCTTTTTAAAACGAAATTTGATATCGTGTCAAGGAACCGACTATTCAATGACGTTCAACGAACGAATCGTTGCTGACAGTGAGAAACAAGGTTCGATGAAGCCGAGAGTTTTGCTTGATATACGATCCCCGTTACATTCTCATGAAAAGCAATTTCCTACCCTTTACGACCTATGCAAAATTGATCTTCCAAATGGAAGAACAGACGCTGCATCCCTTGTCACCCTAGCTGCGATTCGAGGAGACCTATGGTCGGTCATTAATATTCGAACTGGGAGCTCGTGTTCCATCTATCCGAGGGAAAATACTACTTGCTTCGCGTCTGAGAGAAGAGTGTTCCAAATATGTAATTACTTGTTCTTGGTCTTTTAAATTTGTAAACTTCCTAACTTTGCAACTGTTCCATTCTTTCCACTGTGCTCTTGAAAAATTACAATTTACGTAAATATCCGCAGTCTACAAGAACCTTTGTTTGTCTAGACTCACGAAAAACGCCTGACAGAGGGATTAAAAGGCTTTCCTCTCACTATCACATCGACAAAAGATAGAAATATCTTTCAAAGAAATTCACTTGGCAATCTATTCTCCTCGTCGAAAGAAACGCATCTCGTTGGAGAAGTGCCGATGCCTCTTCCGCTCGATAGCCGATCAACCATCCTCGATTTCTCGATCCTTTCTCAAAAGAATCTCAAAAGAGCGTTGCATTACGATGAATTAGTGCATCCAACGAACGCCTATAAATAATCCTATCAACCGCGTGCGCGTCTTTGATCTTTGCCGATGGTCTGAGCTAGTAGAATTACGTAAGGACTATCGGCGACGTGGTACAACTCGCGTGTACCACCGACCACGAAGCTACCGACGACCGAGAGTGGAGAAAAGCAACGGAGGAAAAACAACGGAAAAGAAAATGAAACAAACAGAAGAGGGAGGAAAACGAAGCGTGTGTATCGACAGGAGGGAGAGTTCATCGATCGACCCGCGAACTGATTAGCCCCGGGGAGGCTTGTGCGCGCGGCTCACGGTCGGCTTTTTGCGCGGCGATTTTCACCGTTGCTTATTTTGCCTGTCCCTGTGTGTCTTTCTCTGTCCCTCGTGCAGCCAGAAGCCGTGGTGCCCCTCCACCCTTCTGCGTGTGCGCCTGTGTTTCACGAACGAAACGACGCACGCTCTTGTCCATTTGCTCGTCATGGTTTGAATTCTTACCGGCCGTCCGACCGGACGACGAACCAGCCATTTGGAATTCGATCAGAAATACTTAAGGTGGCGTCTGCTCTCCTCACTGCTTCTCTTTCTCTCTCTCTCTTTTTTTTCTCTTTCTCTTTCTGTCGTTTATTCTGCAATGTTCTCTTCGTCTTTCTCACTGGTCGTAAGTCACCAATCAACCCCCACCACAAGGTCTTCTGACCGGCGTCGTTCGACGTCGCAGTTTTGGCTAGAGATGGGATCGAGTACCTCACAAGCATATTCGTAACCCTTTAAAAGTACCAATGGCACTTCTAATGGTGCTTTCAGGTATATCTACGCTCAAGTGAGATAGTTTCGAATGTTTCACGGTATTTGTGAGGATTAAGTAGACACGAGTATCGACACTGTTTGACAAGCAGCTGCCGAGATTTCAAAACCGAATTTTCTATAAATGTTAACGTCTCGCCTGGACGAGAAGCATGCTTTCTCCATTACACGATTAATTAATAACATTCACCTCCTACCTAATGAACGAAATTCTGATTACAGAGGGTTAATTGTAGCTTTGAATTTACTTTAACTGAAAATCTGACGACTAATGAATCGTATCGAAGTATAATAAAATTTCGCTTATACCAACTTGTTGTAGAACAAATAATTTATATAGTTTTCTCTTCTCTCTGTTAATGATTTTTCGTTGATATAACAGAAGTTCAAATAAGTTGATTCAATCAACAATAGTTCATTTAATCGGATATTGATTAAAATTTAATTCAAATAAATAAAGTTTACATAAACGAACTGTGTATATAAACTATATATGTAACTTTCAAGTCAAAAAGAGTTGAAACATACGTTTATCATTTTATTAGCTTTTATTTCAGAGAATCTCCGAACATTATCATGGATCACTTCATCACTGATAAAGATTTTCTTTGCAGACACAACATTTGAAAATCGCGTACAGAAAAAATGGAATATGCTTTTCCATTGTATTAGGGCTTTTACTATTACTCAAAACTTCTGGTATTCAATCTCAAGTACTCGTATATATACTCGGTTAAGATTCGACCGCTCGAATGTATCCAAGTACTCGGATACTCATTCCAATTTAGATGCGAACTTTCGGACTTGTGTCTTTTTTGTATACAAAGAATTTGTTGCACATTTGCGTTTAGCTTAGACAGAACAAACTTGTCGCGAACATTATATAGGAGCGAATTTTAAAATTGATATTATGTACGTTATTACGTACGTAAAATTGAAAATTGTACGTTTCGTAATATTATTGACGTTGAAATCGCGCAATCATACAACGTTAAGTATTATCGATATCAAAATTAACATTATATATACGTATAAATAATACTTTTTTATTGAACGTTCCCTCTGTATTCAACACTCGTCTGTTCTATTATAATTTACTTTAGAATGAAATTATTCATTACTCGAAGTTTCTATGTTCGTTCGAGACCTTCGAAACCAGCCTTGCACAAAATGAACGCGTTACAGATATGCTCGCCGAAAAACTTTCACTTTCGAAACTCGTGAAACGAAGCTTGTTCGTCGAATTTAACTGGAATGTACATATACAAGTGTATATCGGACTTGATCCCATCCCTAGCTTTAGCCAGCGATGTATCGGCGCTCACAAGCCAGCGACTCCAAAGGCTTCCGAAAGAATTTAAATGAAGCCAGCCTGGCATATCGAACTGGCTAAAATTAATTGATTTATGGACGCGGCGCGGTTCGACTTCTGCTGATGCCTAAGTCCGTCTCGCGACGACGCTCCGATGGTTCCGGATGGACGGCCAATTACCTGGCCGAGCAGCGGACACGCGCAAGAAAAATCGGATGGTTATACCGGAGGACGTGGTGTCCTTTCGCGTGGATACGTTCCAGATCCCCGGGAACATTCCTCTTCTTATCGACACCACTTAGTCAACGATCATGAGCGACGATATTTGAAAAACGATTTAACCATTTACCGCCGAGGTTCCAGACACAGTCAGCGAGACTCTTGAACTACCAAATAGTTCGTACGAAAATATTTACATATTTGTATCCGATAATTCCGATAATTCCTCGCTGATTTTACTGTAGGTTTCGCTGATTTTTTAATAGACACAACAAACTACACTACTTCTTTATTATACTTGTCCCTTCAGTTAGAATATAAAGTCATCTTTCTCCCTTTCACTTTTTTTCTTTCAGAAATCGTTATTCACCGAGGATGACGGTTATGGTGGATGGGTATTTTCATGTTGGAAAGAAAACACGTGTTTTAATGAGAATCGATTCCGTGGCCGGAACGGATACTTTCGGTGAACCTCGCCGAATACTGATTGTTTTTTCCGTCAAAAAGAGCCCGTGAACTTTCGATGAAAGGTGGAAGCTCATCAATAAGTTATGCACGCGTGCACATTGCCCTTTGAAGTGCCGCGGCTCCCGGGCTTTTAACCTCGCTCAATACAATTCGACGAGTTGAACGATCGACGAGGAAACCACGATTCGAACGCCGAGAAATTTCTGACTGGTTAGCCACCCCCTCGGATCGTTTTACTGGCGATACGTGAGCTTGTTTTCTAATGATCAGACACAGGATCAGTGAATAACCGTGTATTTGAAAAGCGGAAACAGCGTCCCAGAAACGTGAATGTCATAGGAAATTTGTCTGATCGACTATTTAACCCTTAACTCTCGGAGTCTTGAATCCGTATTAAAGTAGAAATTTATATTACAGTATATTGAATAAATATATGATTGTAGAGGTAATCGGAGATGCTTAAGATAATTTGCGTACTTCAAAGTTTATGTATGATAATAATAGACAGAATAAATATATCAGAAGGAATATCTGTACAATCGATTCTAAAAATTGTATTCATATAGCACCTAATTATAGTATTTATTATTAAAAAATGATATTCAAAATCGTCGAAATATCAAAAATAACGAAAGTGCTAGTGTCATCTAATAGGTCAGAGTTTGTAATGGAAAGAATTGCTGAAGTCTGCAAACCATCAGCTGCTACGAATGAAATGTATTATCTGTTGGTAAAATAGAATTTACAGAAAGAAGAAGCACGGAAGATTCACAGATGAAATAGAGACACATTTTCCTATTGCATTAACCATCGATTGTATCGAACTTTTGACTTTAACTACCATCTGGCACCTTTATGTTCATTCACAAACGAGGATGACACATCTTGATACGCCACGACGTCAGTATTTCAATTTCGCGCTATTTCATTATCTACGAATGGTAAGTTACATGCTTACTGTACTACCAGCATTAACTAAGGTAACAGATGAGGTATATGAATAGACTAGAACAATTCTATGATATTTTTATATTTAATTTAACAATTAAAACTATTTATTTATAACAATTGAATCAGTAATCTAATTCTTTTATATTTCCAAATATTATTCCATACTTTCAATAATTCATTTACAGAATTACATTTTCCAAATTTCCAAATATTATTCGACAATTACTTAGCGTTGATAATAATTAAACAAGTTTAGTTCCTCTATGATAATAAACTTATTTTTGAACCTACAGGGATATCAAAGGATACGTGCGTTTTAATATTAAGTTGTGTACATCCAGTTTTAACTAATATAGGATAGTTAATCCCTGCAAATTCACTGTGAATGTTCTACACTCTATAGAATGATAAGCTTATTGCTATAATATATGTGAAACAATTCCTTCTTTTCTTCTAAATATGTGAAATATTTTAAACAGCATTCGCACAATAATAAATCGACAAGATAACAAACGTGTATACGGTTAATGAAATTCTTATTGCACAATACTATTTATATGTAACTACACACATGAGAAAGTAAACATATTTACATTCTATTTACTGTTTCATATTTACAATTTCTGCTCAGCCCTAATTATTTTAGCGTATTCCACGAATCGCTACTAAGTATTTTGGGAAAGAATCGGATGTTTCAACAAAAGAAGAAAGTAAATTTAGCCCGAATCAATTAAACATTCAGCGATACTTATTGTTACGATAAAATCAAGTCACATATTCTAATTCAATTGTCAATCAGAAATCGCTAACAGAGATTATTGATTTTCATTGATCAAATAAACTAACATAACTGTCTGCTAGACTGCAGATATCTTCTACAAATTAAAAATAAAGTAACAAAATAAAATTAGAGAAACAGAATTCAAGCAGAGATTTTCTACAGTCATTGAATCTTAACAAGCATTCTGTTTTGGTTATTTCATAGAATTTTCTATATTTAGTGCATTCTATGTACAATCTTCTTTTATTGTCAAAGGGATTTGTGAAATAAATTTAACAAGATATATTTAATTACCATTAAACAGTATCCATGCATCGTTCTTTCTAAATTCCATAGTCCACGTTGTTCCATCAACCATCCATCCATTTGGAATTCCATAGTCCATGTTATTCCATCTTCCATCCATCCAATTGATAAATCTGTAACAAACTTATTTGTTGGATTATTAGTTTAAAAAACTTAACACAAAAATTCCACACCACTGAAACAGAAAGCAAACGAATAGCCAGAAGGGCTAGACTACTGAAAAGGAAATCGCGAGACATTAGCCAGAAGGGCTATTGGAAAAAAAACACAATACGCTAGCCAAAAGGGATATTAAACAAGCATTTTCTACTAAACAATGCAATAACCAGAAGGGCTATTGTATAATTATCTACATTACAAACCCGAACAACAAGCCGTATCTTGTTTCGTAATACTAATTCACTAGCATTAATTCTAGCTTAATAGGAAATTTTGAAAATCAAACGCAGAGTGCTTCGTCATATTTAAAACTCCCGAAAGTAAGTATGCAACGCTATTAATCTATGCACCCATCTTTAAAAATGCGCAACACTAATTGGGACGCGTCCAATGCAACAATGCTGGAGGTTGCTGATGAATGATCACTTCTGTACAGCTTTTGTAACTGCATCCAGGTGATCCAAGAACACATACAGTCTTCCACGAATTTAGTGGAAAAATTTGGGCATTTTCTAAACGCAACGCTATTTCAAAAAACGCGATCATTTTCGCGACTAATAAGAGGAAAAGTAATTGGAACTCGCGATGGAATAGTATTGCAACACTAAGAATAAAAGTAACTAGATAAAGTAATATCGCAACACTAATTCTAAAACCAAATTCAACGAAAATTATTATAAAAAAGCTACTTCAAATATTCTAACAGTCTAAAATTAATTAATAGTAATGACTCTATAATCTAATTTGAAATAACAGGAAATAAGATAAATTTTTCTATGTATAACTTTAAAACAACTTTAAAAATTCACAATCAAAATTGCTAAAAACAATCGCGGTATCATAATTCGCAACTCTAAAGCAAACACGATTATCATTTCTTCGCAACTCTACTTTAAACCGTAATCAATTTCTCGCAACACTAATAAACAGGCACGAAATTTTCACAACTCTAATTCAATTCCGTAATCGATCTCTCGCAACGCTAACAAGAAAAATCGCGCGAAATTTGCCCAAAACAATGATAAACGATCATGCAAAAGAAAAAAAATACAACTACAAATACTAAAAGAGCATAGTGACAAAGTAGTAAAGAGAATGACCTCCCATGCTCTGGAATCATTTAAATGATCCAGAGGATGAGAACCCATTTGTTGCGACCCTCTTCGTGGCAGTTTGCCGGGCCTCTTCTTTTCTTCGGGCGCGATGCCCGCTGAAACTTAAATCTAGGCTCGAGTCTTTCTAATCGCAAAACTAAAAAATAATTTATAAAGGTGAAATAAAAATATAATCGCGGAAGCTGACCTCAATGCGCATGGACGATCATCGATCATAGTGATCGTTGTCCGCTCGCATGTGCGTGCTCAAGCAACACCTACATAAACGTTCGTTTCGGGACTTACTCGCGACCTATCCACGACCGCGACCGCGATACTAAATTCGAAAAATCGAAGAGTAAAACCGGAAACAAATGGCATGCTCAATTTGTACCAATTTCACTGTCGATTTTTCAAATTAGATTTCCTGAAACAGGTTGGACACGCGAAAAGGAAACACGCGACCAGAGACTGTGCCAACCTGCCCGGCCCTACCTACTTATAATTAAACACATTCACACCAGAAAGTATGCTACCTATCCTATTCAGGGACCCTATATTTAAAAAATGGCAAAAGACAGGCATACCAACACACTCATTCCACGGTTCTCACACATACCACTCGGGCGCAAAGACCTAAACTAGAGAGAACGTCCCGGGACGCCTCCGACACCCGAGCTCAACGCACAACTTTCACACTCTAATTTACGTACCATTTTTCTGAAATCGACTGACAATAGCTAGCGACCATTGCGTAAAACGTGATTAAAACACGTTTATATTTATAGTTAATATTTATAACCAAGAAAAAATATTTCTATAGAAAGTACACGTGTAAATTCACTTAAAATCATTATTATAACTGATAGTATAGTTATAATAATAGTAATGTAATTATATTGTATTTATTAAATATTGTGATAACAAATTCATAGTTCTTTAAATTAGTGCATAAATATTTTTAATATTTCAATAATGAATGCACCAATAAAAATGATGGAATAATGAATGCAACAATAGAAACGACGCAACTCCACATCCTAACCACACACACACATGTAGAAAATACGTCGTGCACGATACACTAACACATTGTCAGTCGCTGAGAAATTTTTTAGAAAATTACAGGCTATGGTCATCGTGCCCAATGTCTTTCACCCACCCAAGTAGCACCTGGGCACGTGAGTGAGATCCTGACAATGAACACGGAAGGGGTTAAACCTGAAAATCCTGAACTAAAAAAATAATTAGTTTATGTAATTTGTATCTAACGGACTATTGCATTATTTTATTTCAAACTGTAATGATTCTACTATTTCAGAAATTATTGAAATTGCAAGAGAATAAAGAACTAGAACTAGACTTGAATTTGTTAAAAAAGATATTATGAACATTCTGACAATTGACTCAAACAATCAAAATCAAACAATTGACTCTAAATTAAATATTAATAGAAATAATCTCAGGCGACTTCTTCATCAAAGCACATTTTCGAAAATGCGAAAACAGTAATCAAACTTGATGCTTTGATTCAAAAATCTACCTGTCGCGAAGTATCTTCTTGCACATAAAATTTCATACATTTTTTGCGAAAAAATTCTAATCTATTATATTTCAAATTCTACTACAGTTCATAATTATAAAACTTAATCAATTCAATCAAATAATACTATTATAAAAGAGAAAATAAAATTGGAAATTATTATAACTATTATTAATTATTAATTATTAATTACTATAACAAAATATATTACCGATGTCAATAAGTAATAACTACATATTACATAGTAACGAAGTCGGAGGGTATCCGTCTTCTCTACTATGAAGATAACAGATACTATTTATCTATTCATATAAATATTCATACGGATATTTCACTTTAGCAAACATTTATATTGAAGATATTTTGATTTTATAAGTTATTATTAATTATTAAAATATATTTTAACTATATAAAAAATATATATTTGTTAAAATCGCGATGTGCAAAAAGCCCTATCCTAATTTAATACATAAAAATCTTGAAAAAATGTTACTACTCACGAGTATAAAAAATACCCGCGGTCACTATGCTCATCAAAAATTCTACGTATACAACCAATCACCCGTGTCGATTCGGATCTTTCGTCCTACGACATGATTGAGTGACCGGAGGAACATAAATGCATGCGACTCACGGAATAGATGTGAAGAATGTTATCATCGATGTTGCACTGGAGCAGGAAAAGTTATCGTGAAGACCCCCATCAAATAGATACCACTGAGACTCCCATGGCAGAAGTGAAAAATTTCCTGAAAAATATCAAACATTTTGTTTCTAAAGACACAGTGTTATTTGTGAACATTTAAATTTTTATAATGACAAAAATTGGGTCTAATAATTTTGAAACGTTTTTATTTTATAATTATAATTTTACATTCGACTTCAACAGAAATTATAGAGAATAGAATTCAAGTACAACAAGCTAAGATACTTACATTTTTAGCTTTGAAAGCATCGTAAGATCCTTAGAAGATTAAGGGAAGTGAAGAGTGTAGAAAATCTGTAACAAAACATTAAACATCAAAATTTATGTTTAAAAGCAAAGCAAAATCTTATGTTAGAGATAATGAAAGATTCTTACATTTTCTGAGTTAGAGACATCGTTGGATTTTCCCCAAAAGATACAGAAAAACTGTTACTGATGTGAAGCGTCTGTAACAAAATGTCAAACATTTATTTTGTTGTTAAATTTGAAAAATTGAATATATTGAAGTACAATAGATGAAATTACTTACGATCTTGATCTCCTGGAGAGGCCTTATCCTCTTGAGCACTGACTCTAATACCGAAAACAAGCACTGAACATGAAAGAAGAAAAATAAAAGACTATCAACGCACGCGTTTAAGTAACAATCGGCAAACTCACTGGCTCTAACTCCGCGAATTAAATTTAAATGAATTGATAAGAGCCATTTCGCTCAGACAAGTACTAAAATATTACGCAACAAACACTGATTCTACTAACCGCATTGCGCGCGGTCACAAAAACTTTCTGGAAATAATGAATATATATGAAAATAATGAAATGTATGAAAAATGTATGAAGTAATGAATATGTATTGCATGTTGGCGTTCGAAGAAAGTAAATATATTGTAGCAAGATATATTATAATAAAGTTCGAAAACTTTGAATTTAATAATTTACTGTACGTCCATTTAAAGTATATACTACTGAGATACTACGATCTCTATATTCGAAATAAAACATTAATTGATTTAATCTTTCCTATTTTTATCCTTGTACCACAAATAATCATGAAAATATGTATTCTGAATTGTATATCGAATATAAATATATATAAATTGTATACCAAAATGAACAAAATGTTGCCAACTCTCCATAAAAGTTCATCAGATTGTGCATTAATGATCGTGGCGTCTATGCTATTTTGCAACCAAGAAATAACCTGCACAAAAACAAACCAAAAGTTAGAACAAATATGTCAAATGAAGGCCAATATGTAAAAGTGAAACGATAATCAACTGCAAATTCTATTACTAAAAAAGTGTTCGAGACAAGGTGCTGGTAACCGTGAGAATGAAATCGATGACCGAAGAGAAATCAACACGAAAAAGTTCAAAATCTTAATCGATTTCATTATCGTGATGCTTAATGAATCGTCAATCACGCGTGTATTAATGAAATGATACTATTAATAAGGTAAAATGGAACTAAAAAGTATCGAAGAAGCGACGCTACAGAAAGGACGCTACTGATAGGATAGAAAATGTTACAAACCAGTAATACGTATTGTTGTCACAAAATTCCAGAGCTGAATGACTCTCCGCAACACGTCTCGTCCTTCAGTTGATAAAGTAAGAGGGGATGAGGTAATCCTGCCCAACAAGCAAGATGTACATAAACATTGTGCTCGTGTTGTAATGAAGTTTTGTTTCAAGACATTCTACGCATTATTCGAGAAATGAAAAATTTTATTACATTACGCAGTAAAGTTATTATTTTAACTACTAAATACGTTCATTCTTAATAAATTATTGTTGAATTTGGTATTGAAATATAAAGAATGCAATATGAGATTAAAAAATCAACAAATAAGTAGAAAAAATTATAATAAAAGTGTGTGTGTAAAAGCATATAATAAAATACATGTATAATACAATGAAATACGTACATAACAATAAATATAATATAATAAAATACATATACAACAATGAATTTGTTAATTACAAGATTACAATATTTGTACTGGTAAGAACTGAAATTAAATTTTTGTATAAAATTATAAATAACTGTTAGCATAGTATGTTCAGTTTAAATGTTTATATGCCATTATTTCTTTAATTGTTGAAAATTATTATAGGTTAAATCTTACCTTGAGTTGAAGCCCAAAAATTCACGTTTTATTTTATTTTTATTTAAGAAATACAAAACACAAATACAAATCTAACACCTATTGATTTAAATTTTTACCTAAGAACTTCTGAATTATGCTTCTTTCTGGATGTTTCTTCTTGATAACACTCTTTCTTGCTTATAGACGAAGTGTGCGTCTCTCCGCCATGATTCCCGCTTTAAAATCGATCGTGAGAGAAATATCGATATGTTCGAGAATCGTAGGAAGTATATTCCATATTTCACCGTGGGGGCGTTGCAATCGCACGTTCCTCATGAAATGATAACCTGGAATAAAAAATAAAAAAATTCTGGTCTAATATACAAAATTCATGAGAAATTTTTAAAAAGGAACGGAAATATACACATATGATGAAAAATTGTCAATACTTTAAATTGAGGCATGAGAAATTTTATTATATTACGTAGTAAAATTATTATTGAATAACTACTGAATACTTGCATTCTTAATCATTGTTGTTGAATTTAATATTAGAATTGTTAAGAATTACGTAATATGAAGTTAAAAAATCAACAAATAAGTAGAAAATGTTTTAATAGAAGTGTAAAAATATGTAATAAAATACATGTATACGTATATAACAATGAGTTAGACAATTACAAGGTTATATTTTTTCTAGTTAGAATTGAAATTAAATTTTTGTGTAAAATTATAAATAACTGTATGCATAGTATATTTTGTTTAAATGTTTATATGCCATTATTTCTTTAATTGTTGAAAATTATATAGGTTAAATCTTACCTTGAGTTGAAACCAAAAATTCACGTTTTATTTCATTTTTATTTTAGAAATACAAAACACAAATACAAATTTAACACTTATTGATTTAAATTTTTACCTAAGAACTTCTGGATTATACTTCTTTCTGGATGTTTCTTCTTGATAACACTCTTTCTTACTCATAGACGAAGTGTGCGTCTCTCCGCCATGATTCCCGCTTAGAAATTGTGGGTAATATCGATATATTTGAAAATCTTAGGGAGTGTGTTCCATATTACACCGTTGGGGCGCTGTAATCGCACGTTCCTCACGAAACGATAAGCTGGAATAAAAATAGAAAACTCTGGTCTAATACACAAAATTCATGAGAAACTCTCAAAAAGGAACGGAAATATACACACTTGATGAAATATTGTCAATACTTTAAATTAAGACATGAGAAATTTTATTATATTACGTAGTAAAATTATTATTGAACAACTACTGAATACTTACATTCTTAATCATTGTTGTTGAATTTAGTATTAGAATTGTTAAGAATTACATAGTATGAAGTTAAAAAATCAACAAATAAGTAGAAAATGTTATAATAAAAGTATAAAAATATGTAATAAAATACATGTATACATACATAACAATGAGTTAGACAATTACAGGTTATATTTTTTCTAATTAGAATTGAAATTAAATTTAAATTATAAATAAATTAAAATTATAAATAACTGTTAGCATAGTATGTTTTGTTTAAATGTTTATATGCCATTATTTCTTTAATTGTTGAAAATTATATTGGTTAAATCTTACCTCGAGTTGAAGCCAAAAATTCACGTTTTATTTAATAAAAATATAAAACACGAATACAAATCTAACTTCTATTTATATTTTTACCTAAGAACTTCTTTTTTCTGGATGTTTCTTCTTGATAACACTCTTTCTTGCTTATAAACGAGGTGTGCGTCTTTCCGCCATGATTCCCGCTTAGAAATTGTGGGAAATGTCGATATATTCGAGAATCTTAGTGTGTTCCGTATTTCACCGTTGGCGCTGTAGTCATTATCTAAAGTCTGTATACATCTACGTGCTGTAATTTAAAATAAAAAATAAAAAAGACTTCCTCTAATCCTTCCTGTCTATTAAATGAGATAATTCTTTAATTTTATTTTTATACTTTGTACTAATATTAATTTTTTTCTTTACGTAGGCATCTTGTCTGTGATGTAGGATAATGCAGTTTAGGATAAGAGGAAAGGAGCGCCATCTGTAAGGTAAAAAAAAGAATCTTTTAAAACTTTTAGATAATTGCCATAAGGTCACATTTAATTTGATAGACACGATATATAAGATGGAGTATACAATAAAATTTAAATACTTTTTCATGTTTCACATTTTGAAAATCACCTGATTCCTTATTATCTTGCTATCGCATGCGACATTATCGACTTAGTGTCATAATGGAATCAGGCGAGATTACAGACGAGATATATGATATATTTCATCTTTGATGTAAATTTGTAGTAATAAAGTGTTCATTTTATCTAGCAATCAAAGATTTCGAATTTTCTGTGTTCCCAATCCCCATAGCTTTTACAGTGCGCCTTATAAAATCAATAACGACGCGGGTAATATAAAAATAACAAGGACTACTTATAGAAGTAGATTTTCCAGAGTCTATGTAATTCTTTCTAAAGTGTCTCCAAGGAATTTCAAACAGAAACCATCGATCTTACTATCCATCCGAAGGTACACCATCCTCTTACCATCCAACAGTATACTGCACTATATTCATATAATTCATGCAACGTCTACCTATATGCATATATAGAGCAAGGAAACACAAGTTTATACACTGATTAACAAAATACATTAGCAAGTAGTTGGCAAACATTTCGTGCCAACTAGCCACGAAGAGAAGCAATCCGTCTATCAGGGAAGTTGTCGGCCAGATAACTTTGTCGAAGGACCGGAACTCGCCGTAGCAACTCGGTAATTGTAGTTAACGCAATTCCCGCGCTAGTTCGGACGTCTTAGGCGTAACTTCGTCAACCGTGAGGCATGAGAGAGAGCTAATCCTATAGCGAACAAGACAAATCCGTGACAAAAGATGAGTAACCGGCCTATTCGCCACCTACGAGCCACCTGAAGAATCGCTCAACAAGTTTATACTGAGCAAAGGCACAAAAGCGCGTCGTAGTCAGGGTATTTTTTTTTTATTATTATTCAACATTTATTATAGATAATACAATTTTTGAGAATTGCACAGTGGAGTGTGCCACAACGAACAATTTTTATGAACAAAATTAAGATGCTGTAAGACACAAAGATGTTAAAAAGGACATCATAGTAAAGAAGAAACACTAATTGAATTTAGTAGTAGCAGAAGACTAGATAACTAATTATAAGAAACTCGTGAATAAAATTTGTAATTTACCGTGAGTATAATTAATAATTTATGAAATTAATTAATTTATATATACGGGTAAGAACAGTGACTGATCTTTGTTCAACATGTTAAAACGTTTCTATATAGTATTTTTCACTAAAAAAGTAAATTTTATGTTAGTTTTGAATGTATATTATATTTTTCCTCCGTTATATTACTGAGAATTTTACTCTTCACTCTGTATTCGGAATGGATTAACTCTTAAATACATATATTATTTCAGTGTATACTATAACGAAGGAGGTTCAAGAACTAATTACGTTTGTCCTAGCATACAGCTTATTGTACATATAATAGTTAATACAGGATAGTATAATAGTTAGTATAGGATAAGCCACGTATAATAGAATATGTATATATCCGGCTCGATGTCAAGAAATATATGATCAATATAGTATCAATACTCCTTTCATGGCCAAATACATTGAGAATCATACAAAGATTAAGTTCGTTCCCTTTTTAAATGAAATGATGCCATTTTTGAGCCACTGTAACTTCTTCTCGACATTCTCGACACTCCTGAAAAGAAAAGTATGTTAATCTATTTCACAAAATCATATTTAACAGACGTTTTAACTTTCGCAATCGAAATGTTTTATGTGACTCACCCTGTACACTAACGCTTGACAGATTTTTTTCCAGTTTTGTAAGATGTGGTACTCGTGTCCCAAGACTTTTCATCGTGGTGTATACACACGGTATGCTCGAGGGGTGTTGCAGAAGAAGCAGAAGACGAAAAAACCATTGCGGGCTAGAGGATAGGTAAGGTTAGCTAAAACGAAAGACTTTCATGAATGGACATTCATTGAAAGAAAAAAAGCCTCTTCAGCCTCGTTGCGTACTTTGAGGTAGAGCGGTGTGCCTCTCGCAGACGATTCTAAAGCTCTGAAAAGAGAAGTGGGGGAAAAGCCTTGTGCGAGATGTAGCAGGGATGCTAGCTTTCTCTCGGAATCGATTGCGCCTACCCGCTCGAGACCGCTCGGGCTAATTCGGCTGGCATCGGCAATTCAAAAATGTTCGATTTGGCGAATCACGCAATAAACACTTAACCCTTTTCTTGTTTTCTTTTTTTTTTTTTTTTTTTTGCCAGCGAAGTGTAATTGACACGGAAGAGAAATTTTATCAAATAATGGAGGTCTCGTTCCTGTCGCTTCTCAACAATGAAGATGGATTGCACCCTCTCGTCTTAAGATTTTTCTTTCTTTCTTTCTTTCGCAATTTTATAATTAAGTGTTAATTATATAGATACGATTATAGCTTATGAAAGCATGCGAACATATTTCATTCGAAACTTTTATGCGTATGTAGTGCGTGAGTATGTCATGTGGAGAGTTTAGAAGCGAATCAATGTCACTTTTCACTTAAAAACAATTTGTGCAAAGCAAATATCCTTTTATTGTCAAAACCTTCAGTTGTGAAACAGTTTAATTATTATCAGACAATCGCTACAACATTATAAGCTATTGCATTTGAAGTTTTGACAACAAAGGTACATACAATAATAATCTTCCATTGTACTTCCGTAGTATTACAGTATTATATAATACTACAGTATTTATACTATTTATACTACAAAATATATAATTGTCCACATTTATACATTTACATTGATTAACCTTTGAATCCTCCAGAAGAGATATTTTGAAATTTCATTAACTCTATAATGAGACACAATTATAGTATAATGAGATCAATCTGAAAATAGAAATTGTAAGATATTTAGTGCAAAAATTAGCACAAAATTACGAATTTTTATATAAGTGCACATTTTTCGTTGATATAATTAAGAGAATGAAACACGATTAAATATTCATTTCTCCTACTAAATATTATAACAAGTACTACCTCCTTTCCATTAAATACTTCATATACTTTTATATTCTTCATTTTTCCATAAATATTTCATATACTCCCCATTTTCCCATAAATACGTAAACATTCATTTAATAATAAATGCCAAAGATATCCCACCAATTTGTTGATATTTATTAACATAATGGGCAATTGATTATTTAAATAAAACTCTGCGTCTATTTAACATGAAATATACTATCTTATATCGTATTGATTAGTTTAAGATTAAAATGTAAAGTCGAAGTTATACATTCAATTGTTATTTAATGATAATGGAAATAGCAAATTTTGTTCTGTACATTTGGAAAGTTGATTATTTTCCCGAGCATTAAATTACGTCTTGTGAATCGTAAACTCGAGAGAGAAAAAAGCTCCGATAAATTAAGTCGTTGTTAAGCATGGGATATAAAAGCAGTTCGTTACCACTGCTCTTTTTTAATCTCTCGCGCAAAAGGAAAGATAACATTGTTGGTTAACTTAGAAATAATACAAATTGAGGAAGTAAATTTTTTTTTTAGGGAATTTTAAACGAATTTTTGCTTTTATGGCCACTTAACCATGAAGATATATTTCGCCTCGCAATTTACATACGTACATATGAGTGCTTGAATTTAAATCGGTTCTCGAATTGTGGTATTGTTTTTATTAAACGATACGATTCTACCAGATCGTTCTGATTAACGATTCAATTTCAACTTTTGACTCGTTGAATTGAAAAATTAAAAAGTGATGATATCTAGGAATTATTTTTTGAAGATTGAAATTCTCTTTCTACAACGACCCATTAAAACTTGCTGTACTGTTATTATTTTCACCACTTTATTGAACTTCAAACGTTGGAATTGGACGATTCCCTCTAATATTCAAAGTTCAATAAAATGACGAAGAAAGAAAATTATATGGCAAGTTTTAAGAGCCCGTTGTGAAAGAAGAAGACCTCAATCTTCAACACCACAGTGAATCTAGTCACGAAAAAAAAAGTTTTCCAATGTTTTTACAGACGATTGAAATTTCACAATTTTCGGAAATAAAAATATCTCTTCCCCGTTCGTTACATCACGTAAAAACATAAAAAAAATAAAATAAAATAAAATAAAATGAAGATTTCCAAAATAGAGGATTTACGATTTAAAAAACAAACCCAGTGGATTTTTACATGATTTTTTTTTTTTTTGTGTTCTCTTTTACATGAACAAACAATTTAAAATACCAACTATTTTTCATTATTAGTGATTCAGCTGTTACGTTCTTCACTACATCTTTTAGAATTAATGTATCTGAAAATACATTGTTGTCGATGTGTTGAAACGTTCAATTGATCATGAGACGGACGCTAACATTCGTCAATGGAACACGGAACAACTCGTTGCTTGCATTATTCTCGGTATTCTCTGGGAATTATTGTCACAGCATTTAACATGCACCTGTATATCACTATTGAACCATCAAGATAGAGTAAAGCTTGCCGACCATAAGTCACCGAGCTCCTTGGGGAACTACACGCCAACTAGCTACGATAAGGGATAGCTTCAACGTCAGTTGTTTTCGTCGAGGGAGAAGAAACTGGAGAAATTTCGTTCCCCTGTCGAACACGAGACCAAGTATCAAAAGAAGAGATTCGATACGACGTCGCAAACTGACAAACTTCGCTCCTAATAAAACACGCGTGACAAAGCGGCAAAAGGATTGTTTAAATCAAGCGTTACATCGTCAAATACAAATTTATATGAATTTTACTTCAATATAAAGTTCATTAATTGTAGAAAACAACGTTACTCGATTGTTTTTCCCTTGTTGCTAGTCCTTTTGATATGTTCCATTACGCTTCCGTGTAATCGACAATGACAAGTTTCTTTTATGCATTTTTATTGAAAGTTTAAAGACATAAAAATGCATACGACGCACGTGATATGAAATAAAATGTATATAAAATATTCAATAAAAATATATAAAATATTTACTGTGTAAATATTTTAAATATGAAATGCGTCACAGTTCTTTAATGATGCATATAAAATTATTTAAATTTACATGAACATCCGCAGTTTAATGATGAGATAATTTTATCAATGACAGCATGATGTCGTTTTTTACTTTGCGAATCTCTGATTTATCGACTGATTATTATATGTTAAAAATCTTCATAGAGGAAGGTTTAATGGTTAATCTTTTCAGCACGACACGCGAGTGACCAATATTTATTTTTTGATAGTTATTATAATGGAAGATGAAACTAAAAGATGCACAAAGGCAATAAAATTATATAAATTATATTTATATATAAGTATTATATATAATATTATATAAATTATTTTTATACATAAGTATTAAGATAATTTTTTATTTCAATTGTATCTTACGAGCACAGTAAGACAAATATAAAATACAGCGTTTGAAATTTTTGAATACATTGAGCAATATTGCAGCACCACTAGAACACCTTTACTCGTAGATTACAATTAAAATATTAACATTTGAATGTTGGATAAGATCAAACTTGGACACAATTTTCAAAAATACTTTAAAAGCAATGTTGAAAAGATTAAATCACATGATCTTGATGATCCTCTTTGTAAAAAATTGAACGTACACGAAAACACAATCTCGAACGGAACTCGATTCTTTATACCAAATTTCAGCAGGGATGTATCTCTCCTCACTGATTTATTTAAATCCTTCGATGACGCCTATCACTCAGCAGTGCCATCATTTGTTGAGAATGATTCGAATGAACTTTTCAAAGAGTTCGGGGACCGAGGATTTTCCAGCCGCGGCATCCTAACTTCGAGACTTCGGGTCTCCTACATCCTAACTTTCTTCCTTTTTTTTTTTTTTTCTTATAGTCGTGTTTTCCTCCGCGAGAGAAAAGAGAGTTCTCGTGTCGGATGCTGTTACTAGATCATAACTTGTCCGGGGAATCCCATTTTCCGAAATCCCCTTTCGACAAACTTGTTCCCGAGGTGAAGAAGTTCACCGCTTCGCCTAAATCCCGAGACAGTGGCTCGTAGTGTGTGTGGCTGAACATGTTCGCCGCGCGGGATCGAAGTTAATTGGCGAAAAACGAAATAACACGAGTTTCCGATCGGTGTACGTACGGTCGACAAGTTTCGGGCGCAGTTCAGGCGCGGGCACTAATTATAATAAGGAGCAATAGCGTTGTCAGGTTCCTTTATCCCTCGGAAGGAACTTCGTCAAAGTCCGCGGACTTAATTATCAGGTGGGCTCGTAGGCTGGCCAGGACTTGGTCCAGAATAAAAAAAAAAAGAACGAAAGTAAGAAAGAAAGAAAGGGAGAAAAAAAAGAACGAAGGAGTTGCTAAAGAGAGTCGCTTTGACATTGGGAACAATAGAGCCAAGGTTCGGGTTTCGTTTCGTCTGTCTGGGGAATCAAATATTTTTTTATTCGAACTGCCGAAAAATTTCTGACAGGCAGCCATCGCGTGGTTGAGTCTGCAATTTAGCTTGGCGATTAATAATGAAAACGACGGTGAACAATAGAAAATAATTGACAATATATCAGAGACTTCTAATTGAATGAAGCGTAGAAAACACAGATACGTGTTTCTCCATAATATTGGTGTAAATATGTCTGATATGAGAAAATCCCGTTCTTAAATTCTGGATTTAATATGTAGTGGCTCGTTTGTTTTAATTTTTTAATTGGATGTACAGTACGATACCATTGGATCTCTATACTGCCATTCATAAGTATTCAAATATTTTTGATTTAACATTTGATTGACATAATAATATGAATATATAAATTCATATTTCAGTTACAGCATTTGAACTTTGTAATTAAGACGATAGTCTCTTATTTTAATCTGTCAAATTGGTTGACTGTATAACGTTCACAAGTGTCTGGATATTTTAGACGAATTATGAGAAATTTTAATATTCTAATAATACAAATCGATATTGATTAATTAATCAATAATTAATAAGATGATCCATGATAGTATGTCTATTGATAGTGTCGTAGATATTTGAACGAATCGCAGTAACAGTATTTGAAAAATATTGGACGCGTTTCGCGAATGAGATGTTCCAGTATGCAATGCGTATTATCTTGCAGCCAAACGATTTCCATTTGAATATCGTGTATAGAAAAAAAGTGGAACAAATGCGTCTGACAGTTACAGAAAATCCCACGTTCGATCCGCCGGACCTGGCGGCTTGGAGAGGATTGAGGAATTAAATGAAATTATTCCGCGATGAGAGAGCGTGTGTCACTGGCCCGTTCCATCGGATCCGCCAGTCCGTCGGAATCCCGTTTATTGGCTAAGAAATTTTTGATCGCCAGCCACGCGACAGGTATTCCAGTCACGTGGTGAACATTCCTGCATCTGGATCGTAGGCGTGTCCGACGTCACGAAGGATGTGGAACACATCTGGATTTCGCGTGGAGATTAACGTCGCGGCCGACGTAATAAAAAAAAAAAATCTCCCTGATTACACAGCTTTGACAGCCTCGCTGAATAGGACAGAATATCCGACCGGCAGAATTCTTTCCGTGGGAGACGCTGTAAATCTTATTCTGGCGATTCGAGTCGGGCAACTCGAGAGGTGCTCGAGATTTGCACTCGAGAGGTCGACGGAGGTTAGATGCTTGAAGCTCCTCGCTCTGATTGGATTCCCCCGGGGATATACTTCGTCGGGGGCAGCCTTTTCTAGCCGACTCGTTCGCCGAGTTTCGACGAACTTCGCTTCAACGAAGAGAACTTGAGAACCTCGAAGCTGTTTTTGGTTCCCACTTGTGTAGTGGATGGGACGGGACCTTGGCTCCATTGTTCCCAATGTCAGACCGGCTTACGCGGCTCCTATTTTCTACCTGCTCTTTTCCTCTTCTTTGCATAGTTAAATACTAAACAATCGATCGGGTGCATAATTGATACTAATGTACTAATTAATTATTAATTATTTTGCAGTTGTTATTGTAATGATACTTTTATACATTGTGTTACACAATATATACACACCTATGTACGAATAATACAAATTTATACAAATATCATTACAATAATACTACATGTTATCATTGTTGTAATAATACATAATAATTATGCATACAATACAGTTATTAGCTAGTCACTCGTAACTCTCGCAATTAATTTATTTCAAATTTTCTTTCAACCGCATTCGGTTCCCTTTGTTGCCGGACAAGTACGAAACGAATTATGTAACTTTGAGAAAAATAGCAATGTCGTTTAATAAGCAACTCATAAATCACGCTCATAAATCTGCAGACTTAAAAATCGTGCATCCGTGACATGCGAGAATTGCTTGAAAGATATATTGTCAATTGTTCTTCAATATTGTTTGACGTGTTAATCGCATTAACTGATTCATCGCAACTAACATAAATTGAAAATCACAGGAAAACGATGATACTGCAAGAATCTTTTTCTTAAAATGAACGAACCTATAAAAGTATGTCATTTGTTTCTTGATTAAATAATTAAATATTAATCCAATATTTATGAGATTAATTTTAAAGCAGTATCTTTACTGTAGTGTCTTTAGTTTAGATGTCGTACAGATTCAATCGAAACATTTAGTTCACTCAAGACGAATAACGTTACATGCTCTTCATTCAGCATTGAACGTTTAGATTTTCATTAATTTCAACGGATCAGCCGGACTTCCGAGAAGCTCGATTATGAAATCAAGTTTCAACGAAGAAAACAAACTTCCGGAACTTTGGTCCGGTCAGAAAAATCTCGAACGCACGCTCTCGAGGCTCTCTTCTCGCTTGTAGGAAATCTAGCTTTAATAAGACTCGCGTCGCGTTGCTGATCTATATTTCTGGATTGTATTCCATCGAGCGACATTTCCTTCCCCTCCTCTCTCTCTCTCTCTCTCGCTATCGACATCGAACTCAACCCCGTGCACCTCCACCTCGCGATCGATTCGAGTTCCATCGAATAGACGGTGGCACAGCGACGAAGACAGCGAGAGATCGAAATAACGTCGAAAAAGAACGAAAAGGATCAATACAACCAACGTCCCATTTACTGACCCTAACTCCGCGCTGCGAGGTAACCCCCATGAAGGAACCTAGGCGAGGGTCCTTTCTCAGCAGCAGCTTGCCCCAGAGACGGAAAATAGGATGAGGGGAAAATCGAAACGAGCGACGGTAGTAACGGTGTTACTGGAAGATATCTCTGTGTATACTGTGGATTTCCGTTACAGGATAGGTACGCGTAACATCGTCGTCACGCGATTCAATCACGTACTATAACGTTCGAGGCCATTAACATGTACGCGACGGGGTCTAGACACCCCGAACTCTCTCGTTGAACCTGTGTATCATTGCTGGCGCTATCTGGCAAATTCCACGGAAGGCACAACGATCACGGTAATTAGACATTCCTCTTTGCAGATTGTGCGTTCTTCGCTTGAACGTCGTTAATTGTTATTGTGACAAACTGTTGAAGATGCAAACTGCGACGATAACGCTTCTCTGAAACGACTGAAAAGGGCTGAAGAATTGTTGAATCGTTGAAAAGTTGAATATGTTGATTTTCTTTTTATTTGTCGAGGCATCCTTAAACAGAAACTTACAGATTCTTATTTTACTTTCGGATCCCAAATTAGACACAAAAGTCATACCAAAGTATGACAGTTATGTGAATAAAATGTCTAAGAGTTAGTGCTTAGAGTTATTTTTAAAATTGTTTTCATAATACGTACATAAGTACACGTTCTTGTGTGAAAAATAATGAGAAATGGACACGACTTAATTTAGCTGTTTTGAAGATATTTTTCCTAACTAACCATACAATTCATTCCAGCCTGTTTTGCCCGATTTGCGCGTCAAACGCAGAAATTAATTTCAAATTTTTTTTGCACGAAAACTACAAACGCTTATCGTGAAAGATTCGATACAAAGAACTTTCCTTCCCCCCGATGCACGAAGCACGATGAAAATGCAAAGCGTGTGATTTTCACCCGGAAAAAGAGTGTCCGACGATTTTAATTACCACGGGGTATTCAACACACTTCTCGTTAAAAAATTCTCGACAAAACGCGTCGATCGCCTGTTTCGAGCATTGATTCGATTTTAAAGCTCGAATTCGAACTTCGAGTGGTTAAACGTGGACACAATCCGTCCCGGATATTAACGTCAATAAAAATCTCGTGTAAAATACCTACGGGCGTATCAATTATACCGCATTTTAACGAAATCGAATTTTAGAAATTTATTATCTTTCGCGGCGTGCACGGGCACAAAGAACCGATATAAATTCCACCGGCGATGATGGCGCAACGCAAAAAAGAAAAAACAAAGAGAAAGAAACAAAAAAAAAAAAAAAAAAAAAGGAAAAAAAAGAGGCAAGTTTTTCCGAGCATTTTTAAACACACGTGTCACGCTGATACCCACGCGTCGTAAATATTCGCGTTTCAACAACGCGCGGCGCTTCCACCGTTGTCTAATACAGTGAACAACATAACCGCACCAATAGCTATAGATACACCGCGTCAATCATCCTTCGTTGCTGTTAACACTGAAGTACACAAACGCATCACAGAAACATTCTCACTCGGCGCAATTAACGACTAATCTAAACAATTTTCCAAAAATTGCCAATATCTATTTTTATATTTATTTACCCGTAACCGAAAAATATTCAATGGTTTGATTGTTTTCCACATTGTTAGCAGAAGTGCGATTGTTTCGTCTATATTGGATCGATACGGATGGATGGTATAGCAAACAGGTAAAAATATTCCAACGTTTCATATTATATCGAACGTTTGAAACTGTTTATACAGAATCGAGAGTACGTCGTCCTCCGAAGAAATTGTTACGTTTCAACGCAACAACGGGATTTTAAAACACATAATCGAGCGAAATTGATTCAGAATATAAAATTTTATTGTATTGCAACAAAAAAGTGGTACGCGGAGAATTGCAATACCATTCGGAATCTGCGAGAATTTTTAAACTCAGACGTACGTACGTACAAATGTACATCGATATCGAATCCCTGAATTTTTCAAGAGAGTTGAAAAATAGCGAAATGAAATTCATTCACGGTGAAAAATTCGACGAAGCACGCGAGGATACAGCAAAAATCATCCTAAACCAACCTGCCAAGTTAAATTATTGAATTTAAATTTCAAGAGATCAAACGTTACCATTCGTTCCAGTTGAAGAAACATTAAAAAAAAATTGCTCGCGCTGGTTTCAATTATCCAAAAATATTTCTATCCCGTTCATTTTCTGTATATATTAACATTAACAAAAATAAAGGAAATACCAAGTATGTCAAACTTTGTTACAACAAATACTAAAGTTTGAGCTACTTTAATTAGACTAGCTGGCTCAGTCAACATTTTATGGCACTGAACTTGGTTCATCGACGACTCTGTGACTCGTTTCCGGAAACACACTGGCAGCTTGTCGTTTGTTCGACTTCTCTAATTCTCCGCTCTTGATTTTCGTGAACCGCTCTCTGCAGGGAATGCTTAGTGCGAAGCTAGAGATCAGCGCGGGTCTGAGTCACAGGGAAGACTCATGGCTTTGCAAACGGGCGAGCGACGAGAGGATTAAGCGTACACGGTGTATGACTCGTGTTTGATTCCCCTGTAATGGCGCGGGGAATCCTTCGGCCAACGAGCAATATTTACGAACCGTGCCGTGACAAACGAGGACAATTATTTCGGACGGGTTGAAGACGCGGGACAGCGCGGGGAAGCGCACCTGTCAGCGCGGGAGGGCAACGTCTGGCGAAGAATGAAGACAATCGCAGAAACGCGAGCGGTGAATCAGCACGTGCCGCGATACGATGTCAGTATCAATTCTCCGCTGGCTAAAGAAAACCGTGACACGATGGGAACAATGGGGATTGAACCGCGGAAACAACGCGGTATTGACGTTACACGACGTCGCGTCGCGCCCCAAAGAAACTAATCCGACAAAGTTGATTGATCGTTCCGACTTTTCAGCCGGTTATGCAAAAATAGTACCGGCTGATGCCTCTCGACGCGTAATTTATCGTCGCGGTCAGAAATCGCGATTCGTATCCTTCTTCATTTAAGCAAATGGGTAGGAATTGTGCAGTGATCGATCTCGATTCACGAAGAAGAAAGAAAGATAGTTTAAGAAAATATTCGAACAGTCGCTGTATAAAAAGTTTCCACGCGTGTATCTTTTACGAAACAATTTTATTGGTGAAAATTGAGTCGTTCGATCTGATTAGCAAATATGGTAAAACATCATTACTTGGTATTAGTGACTGTTTGACAAGTATTGGAGATGGTCTCGCTGAATATTGAAGAATATTGAATATTGTAATGGAGTAACTGCTTCGAAATATATATTTGTATTAAATATCCTGTAACTTCTATACAATATATATATGTATGTGTGTATTTGTTTTAGGCTTGACCGATAATGACAGCCAAACACTACAGAAACTTCGAAATGTTTTACACAACATAATGTAACATAAAATGTTTCTCATAAAATGTTCGAATACCTTCGTGGGCAATTTTATTTATAAAATATAAAATAGATTTTCAAATTTCTCTCAAACTTGATCAATCAAATCACGACGTAGTTGCATCTCTCTACGCTATCAATGAAATATATATAAGAAACGTAATATAGAAATCCTTTAATAGAAGGTTCCTCTAAACGTCCGAACACTTTCGCGAGCAACTGTAACCAACCAAATTTAACTTCTCGCGACAACTGACCATCTTCGAGAGGTTAACGGAATGAAACAGCGGTCGTTGTCGGATTGTTATCGGAAATGAGACGAATTTTCGTCCGTGTGCATGTCGGTGATGCCTGAACGAAGGGGTTGAAAACAGCGATTACGCGTAGGCCTGACAGGGTCAGTCTCTCGCGAATCCAGCATCTCTTCGTGACTCGTGGCGCGACCCCGAAGAGAGCGTATCGAATCGAGGATCTTCGCAGATTTTCGGCGAGCTTCGTTCGCCCACGGATTCTCCCGGGCAGCCGGCACCGCTCAGTATACTGCGTGGCAGCCTGGACCGCAGGCGCCTCCAGTCGAGGGCATCGTAGTTCGCGGTTGCGTGCCTGTGCGGACGCACACACCACTCTGTGTGTGCTTCGAACGGGAGAGCGTGCCTGTAACCCGTGCTGTTCTTTTTTCTTTCTTTCTTCGGACGCAGTCACTTTCGTGCGCGTTTCACTCGCCTCTCGGCACTGAGCGTGACAACGTGCATCACGTCCCTCACGACGAACAATTTCCATCCGACAAGAGGAAGAAATCGTAACTTCGTAAAATCGTGTCAACTCGAACTCGAAGCTGGACGCTGGACAGCTCGATAAACAAACGGAATCGTCGAGAAACCGTTTTGGAAACTTGGTATCACCTGCGTGACCTACACAGCCAGTAGTAGCAGCTGATCACCAACACTCGGATCTTTGGGTGATCTGTCTGCGAGAAGATGGGACAACGTCGACGGCGTTGCTCTCGGACGGACGCGGTTCTACGGACCGTTCGTTGTTCGTTTCGCAATTGATCGCCGCTGGTTGAGAATCTGGATCGATGCTGCCGCGATGCTCGCGTGGGAGATCACGGGTGCTCGTTTCTCAACCAGGTCGACCGATGGACCTAGCGTTTCGCCAACCGTTTGAGCATCGTCTGTGAATGCTTGCACGCGGATGCTGTTGCTGCTTGCTGGCTCCGATTTGTGGTGTACCGACCAGGCGCGTTTGTGTGTGCCGTGTTACGCGGAAGATGTACGACGCAACGCGTAGACCGTCACCGTGATATCTGGCGCGCGATTCTTTCGCTGTTTCGCTGTTTTCCGAGCGTCTGATATATACACATACACACACACACATATATATATATATATATATATATGTACGCGGTATTCGTTACCCCGAAAGAGCAAAGAGATTATCGGACACGTACAGAGAGACGGAGAGAGAGAGAGAGAGAGAGAAGAATAGAGGAGCAGAGGGGAAGATAAAGCGCGTCCGGGGCGAGGGAACGGAAGAAGAGAGAAAGAGGGAGCCTGGAGAGAGTAATGATCGTGACGACGGTCGCGCGGACAAATGAACACCTCGGCACAGCGTTTGGGATATTCCAAGTGAGTAACTGGCGAAAGAACCTTCCAACTTTCAGGTATCCACGTATTAGCGCGAGATTTGTTTTTACAACCTCAGCTGACTTGCCTCTGTTCGTGTACCAATTGCACTTCACCGACTTGACTCTTTCACTTGCAATTAGAACACGTTGATCTAAGATGACAGTCGTTTCGTGTCTCCGAGAACTCTTCATTACTTTCCTTGGATATCATTAAAAACTTCTCTCAACCTAGAGAAGTTTTTCATCTACCGCGTAGCAATTTTAGTTTGCACAGCTGAAGTGATCAACTTGACTGTTTCCATCTGCCATTTGGAAGCACGTTTAATTAAGAAGGATAGTTTCATCAAAGATGAACTCTTCCTCAATATATATATATATATTTCTTTTTCTTTTTGGACAACATTATAAGCTTACGCTTCATCCACTGCATACTAATCGATCGTTTGCGCAACTAAAACGATCAGCTTCATTTTTACGCCAATTACTTGAAAGCATGTTAATCAAGGAAGATAGTCTCGTCAAAGAATTTCTCCCTACGTAATAGTATAACATTTATTTTCTTGGACATCTCAAATCAGAATTCAACTATCTACTGCGGCGTACCAACTGTTTGCACTCCAACAGTGACTAACTCGATTCGTGACAACTGTTTGTACGTATACAGTGACCAACCTGATTCTTACACCTATTACTTGGAAGCAGGTTAATCCTTCAGGGACGACGCCTGTGCACCACACTGATTTCTGTGCACCGTCTACCAGAAGTTACTTCGACAGTATTAAATTTCATAACCATGTATTTACAGTTTCAAAGATTATTATTAAACCCATCTAATTATTATTATTAATATAATTTGACTCTGTGAAGGATATCGAAATGTCTGAATCATCAACGTCAGACGTTGTTTATTAATAATCAGTCTAGTTTTATTAAGGACTCATTTTTATGTAATAGTATAATATTTAATTTTTTGGACATTATTGCAATCAGACTTCAACTTACTATTTACTACCGATTGGTTGCACAGTTATAATAATCACTGTTACTCGGAAACACGTTAATTTGGGAAGATAGTTTCATTAAAGATCCCTATGTCCCACAAAGAGATGCTCTCTTAAAATCAAAGTAGGAGGAGGGAATCTTACGTGGCACGATTCCGAAGTTTCCAAAGTTTAATCGAAAGATAGAGGAAGGGGCGATACGATTGGTTCGAATCTTCCTTTTCGACCTTACCCCGTATCATCAAGTCCCGTCAGGAACATGATAACTTAAAGGTAAGTTGCCTAATCCTCGAATTCCAATTTCGAATTTTATTTAATCTCGATATGTAACCTCTCAAAGTTATGGAGAATGTAAAATACCAAATAAAATCAAACACACCTGAGAATTAAAGTTATCGCTAGTCGACAGCATCGAAATTCACTAAAAATCATTCACCTGTAACAGTTCGAAGATTTCCCGAATAAAATGATTGAAACAAACGCACGTTTCAATCCTTTACAATATCGTGCAACTTGAAAGTTACGTGTTTGTATTTTCACAGTTGCATTTTACCAACACACCGATGCAAAAACACCAAGTGAATGATCGATGATGACCATTAATTGCCGGATTTTCAACTGGAGTAAATGGTTATAGCAATTAATCAGAACTTGTAATTGGGATTTATTCGTAGGAGGATTGTTTAATTAATTGTACCTATTTACTTACGTTCATTAAACGTTTCGTTCATGAAACATTTGGAAATCGCGTTCACAGGGAAGCAAGAAAATGCTTCGTCAAGTCGATAGGTCAAAATCGTTCATCTGTAACATTCTGTCAATTAAAAGATATATATTGTCAATTGTTTCTTCGTATTATCTGCTCCGTTGGTTAAAAAATATACGAGCATCAAGAACACGGATCAATTCCTTAATATATGTACACTCGTACACGTTGAAAACCACGATCTGTGTTACATACAGGGTTGAAATAACACGAGGGGTGATTCCTCATGAGAGCAAAGAAAGAAAAAGGGAGAAAAATGTAGAATAAAACTTGTACAAACTCGACTATCTCGGAAACGAACCCTCCAATCAAACAACTTTGTTCTACATTTTCTTCCTACTTTTCCATAAGAAATTACCCCGTACCTGCTCGTGCATGTCATTCCCACTCACTCTGTATAATAATGCAAGCATATCGACGGTGACGTCATACATATGTTGTACACGTCAACTAGACGATCTCGAAATTAAAATACAAGTAAATAATTTTAATTTAAGTTTAATCGAAAGATGGAAGGGATCGTTTCGATCCCCCTCTCTTCTTTCAGTTCTTAAACGAGTCAATTTCATTTGCAGAACCGGTCTCGCCAGAGCGAAAGAAAAAAAAGGAAGAAAGAAAGAAAAGAGGAAGAAAAAGAAATCCTTCGAATCGAAAATTGAGATGAAAGCCATTCGGCAAACTGGCTCGACCGATCCTCCGGGGAAATTCGATGAATTTTCCGCCCTCCCGCCCCCTTCCTCGTTGCTGGCCGTCGTCGCGCCACTTCTTCGCCAATTTTCGTCCCGTGCCTTCGAGCCATGGCCCTCTTTGGCCTGCTCGCTGAATACGCGATAAGGAACCGCTCGAGCGTGTTACACGCCCGTTGGCCAGCGCGTTCGAAGCGAAATGCAACGGTGCGGTTGGCACCGGACTCCGAGCAACGTCGCGCATCCAGCCGAGTTTCGAGGCTACTCGGCTCGCGCTTAACGAGAATTTCTTCGCGGAACTTGTTGTCCGGTGGAATTCCCTTTCCCACGTCTACGTACACGTCGAGGAACTTGGCCGTGCTCGAACGAGCAAGACACGGGGCGTTCAGTCTTGCCCGGGCATTGTGAAGCGATGTTCCTTTGAACGGAGTTATTTATATACGTATATATCCTGCTGGCGCAGTGACAATAGTCGACGTAAGATATTTGGATAGGTTCAATTTATCGAAAGGGGACGATTTGTTACAAATAGCTCTGCAACATCGCAACGAAGGAATTTTGTAGGAGGAAATATGTTTTTTTTTTTGCAATTCTCTGGAATTTTCTTTTGTAGCCAACTGTACTGAGGAACAGAAACTCTGGTAACGTATACGTTGATTGAATGAAGTGTTCAACAGTGAGTAAATATATTCTACACATAAATCACTGTTTAAATGATGATGATTGAAATAACATCGTATCTCTGTCTAAACAGAAATCAACATTAATTTCGACAAAAAAACTAGCTAGTATCTTTTTAACAACTTAAATAACGAAGATTTGAAATCTGCCATGAATTGATGATTCTTCTGTTTCCTTCGAACAAAGGAAGAATATACTGAAAATCATAGTACAATTGGTAATTCTACGCGTGGAAGTGGATGAACAAGGGAGAGTAACTTTTCTTCATTTGGAGCTTCCTTTCTGAAAAGGATCAGGTTCAAGAAATTTGTCAAAGATATTCAAATCTATCTAACTTTGGATTGGAGACAGAGTACATTCTTTTCACGTGCAAAACGAGAAGTAAAATAAAATTCTACCCTTTTTGAATGGAGCCTTATTCTTCCTCTCCGGACATATTCTCACCAGTATAGAACCACCTATTTTGACCAGTCGTGCCGCCATTTTACTCCAGGTATCGTACGCGACAAGTCGATGGAAATTTCTCGCGAGGAAGAAACCAATTTTCCAAGATTCACGGAGGAAGAGAAAAAAAAAAGGAAAGAAGAAGAGAAAAAGAAACAATCTCGATTGGTGTATGAAGATAACGAAAACCCACTGAAGTCTTATCAGCGTGGCAGGGGAAATTTCCGGAAAAATAGGAATTGAATCCAGCGGAGGGAGATAGGAAAAGCGTGTACAACCGAGATAAAGATACATCGGAGAATAAAAGTAAATCAGACTCGGGGGAGAGGGGGGAGGGGCTTCCTCTTACACCTGTACGCGAGGACGGGCAAGTTTTCCTCCGATAACCCGATAGACCCTCGCTATTCGTCTCACTTTCAATCGAACAACGAAAGTACATTAACTCATTAAGGGCCGAGCAACAGTTTATTTTAATGTTAAAAGTATCGGGATTGATGTCACTGGGCCATCGAACACATCGATAATTCAAGTTCGAATCAGTCAATTTAGAAACTTTCGATTCAACTGACTAAATGAGTCTTGTTGGTGATCTCTAGATCGCCGATTTTCCTGCAAAATTCGAACGATTGAAATCGCTTTATCGCGCAGAAATCAACTTCGAGTCGATTGCAAATCCTAATTTTTGAACGCAGGTATTTCACAGTTGTTTCGAAATTTTAATAACGACCGGTTAACAATTATTAATAACAATCTATAGAACGATCTGAAGAAAACGTCAAATTAATTTCTACTCCTGATTTATATTTTCTGAAGGCGTGATTAAAAGAGCACAGTGAAATCCAACGAAGTGATGTAAACTTTAATTGAGTTGACTTCCAGCAATTCAATTACAAACTGATCTAATTGAAACTCAACGATAACAACAATAACAACAGGCACCGTGACACCATAAATAAATAAATAAAAATCGACTCCATAACCTCCGTTTCGTCGAGAGCGGCGTCGTCCTCCTTTTTCCAAGTTGTTTTCGCGAATTTCACTCCGTCTACAAATCCGCGGGGCCAGCTAACGTGGCTCTGTAGCTTCCGATTTCATTTCATTTCATTTCCTCTTCACCTCTCATCGAGCCACACGGATGTGCAGCATTACCATTTATATGGAAGAGTCCAGGAACGAAGCTGGTCGCGCGCGTTTCTGGACGTCGACATCGAAATCCAGACGCGGGGGATCCGATACGAAATGGAGAGAAGTGTCGCGAGCAGAAGTAAGGAAGCAAAAAAGGCTCGAAGACGACGGAAGTAGGTTTCAAATGGTACACAGAAGGAGAAGGACAGAGAGAGAGAGAGAGAGAGAAGGAGAGAGTGGGTGGAGGAAGGTAGGGTAGGGGAAGCAGTTGGTATACGACTGCGCTTTTTATCATCGTTCTAAAGTGCACATTTCTGTAAGACGAATCGCGAGTCGAAGCAGGAAAAACCTGCTGCATTCCGACTTTCTCCTTGTATTCCCTCGACGAAACTGTCTTAAGGAAGAGAAACACGATGAAACGACTCATTGTCGATTGTCGTACGCGTGATCGGCTGGGAATTATTGTTTCTCGCGTGTGCGCGTGCACCGGACGAGCCGCAACACGTGTGACTTTTAATACACGAACAGCTCAGTGTGTTTCTGTTTGACGCTAAAATTATCGAAATGATCATTTCACAGTTTCTGTTGGAAACTTTATGGATGTGTAACGGTGTATTTTCAGAGATTTAAATGAAAGCTTCTGCACTCTGTGTCTTGGACAATATTATAAACGTTTTATATCTGTTTAATTTAACACCCACCACGGAAATTTCATGGTTTGATCGTTTGATAGTTCTAAATTTCAATATAATATATATGATATAATATAATAAATATAATATAATATAATATATCTAATTGGTGAATCTAGATAACAACGAGTATACATTAACCTTCTTGTAATCAATAATTCTTATCCATATTTTAGAACAATAAATCAATACTACATCAACGCATGTTCATTTTACTCTGATGACGACATTAACACATAATAGATCAAAATCATTTGTATGCATGAGACGCGATTGATTTAGCTTTAAATTTTTGAGAATGTAATCCGTACTAGAATACAGTACAAATAATTTTCTATAATCAATAATAAAACAATCGATTCACTCACTACATATTGCAAATATATCAAAAAAAAAAAAGTATAAATTGAGAAATGAAAGTATTATAAAATTAAAGTGTAATTTATTATACTTTAATTTGTAATTTATTACACTCCTCATTCAGTACGTTCAATATACAGACTCGCGGTAATTTTAAAAAGTTAGAAAAATAATTTTCAGCTTACTGAACACCAGCATTGAGAGAATTATCGATACTCTCTCAATACGCTGAGAACAATCGAATAAATCTGCAGAAATCTTGCAAAATACATTACACTGAATTTATTTGTCCAGATAGAAGCAGCGTCTGGTAGAAGGAGCGAAAACTTAGCTATCGAAGTTCACGTACGAGAACCTCGTTCTCCAGTCAGAGCGTGTTCCCTCGACTCCCTTCGCCCGTTACACACCGTTCAATACCAATTTTTCGATCGCTTTATACTTCGTCGTGCATCGTGCATCGCTCGTGAACTCGCGAACGCTCGAGCAAGTCGGCATTAGCATTTAAATGGCTACAAAGAAGAAGAAGGACTACGGGCTACGTTAGCCTGAAGTAGTACTGACGGCGGTACGTGTCGCGGATCCCGCGCGAAAACTCTCGTACGTGCGAGGTGAAATTCAAAGAGAAAGAGAAAGAGAGAGAGAGAGAGAGAGAGAGAGAGAGAGAGAGAGAGAGACGACGATGGCCCAACTACTAATTGCTGGTCGAGGACGTAAGGGGGTAGACAGAGGTCGCGACGTAACCTTTACGACGTTTTAAGAGGCGTTCATAATGACCCGCGGTTACTGTAGTACCAGTCCAGTACGCAGCGGGCCGCGACACCAATTGTCCCGTATTAGCATTTACACGGGGTTAATTGGCTCTATCGTAGCCCGCGGCGCGTAAAGATAAAAATACAGCGGGCGCTCGGCGAATCCGCTTAAACGCGGACGAAACTTTCGGGGAAGAGATTCGCGATCACTGCGGGTAATCTGGAGAAACAGAGGAAACTTGGAAGGTTAGGAGCTGGACGCGAGGAACACGGTATCGGATATGTAATTTTCGTTCGGTGTTCGCCTTTGGTCGACCAGTACCGTCATTTTAGAACGACTTACCGGCTACCCTGTAGCTCTCTGATGGAGCCTCGAGGAGGTTAAAATGAAATCTAGACCCAGCTAAGAACGAAAGGAACGGAAAGGGGGTGAAACGCGGTGTTGAGTGGTGGCGAAAGAACGGGGAGTAGCGATGGCACTGAGCTCGGCTTTCTACCACGAGAATGTCCATTAAAGTTCGAAGCTACGACGATAATTTGAGATATACGTGAAATGTTTCTATACCTGTGGCGTCGTCCCAATTATCTCTTAAATTATTCGTTACAAAAAGGAAAAAGTCTTTCAAGTGAAATTTATTTTGTTTCGAGTGAGACATTTTATGGCAGTCACAAATTTTGATCTAAATGTGTTTTCAACATCATTTTTGTATTTTGAATGAAACTATGTATCTTTCTCTTCATCGACAAGACGAATTAGATGAGAATTAAATGAAAGAATTTGTGAGAATTTAAAGAATTAAAAGAATGCTCGAAACAAAGTAAGTTTTACTCAAAACATGTTCGTTTCTACAACGAATAGTTTGAAAGATAATTGCGTGGGACGTTTCAAACAATATATACTGTAATATACAGCAAAACTTTGTTTGTTCGAATACAGAAGAGTTCGGATAGTGGAGAATTAACTTTCTTTGTATCCTAGTCTCAATTGACTGGATAATAAAAGACAGTGAACAGAAGTTAATGATTTCGTATATCTATCATCATCAACCGGTTTGCAGAAACGAGATATTATACACAGTATATATTAAAAAGTTTTCTAAAGATGTAACGTTGTATATATTATACATTATTATAAAAACCCGAGAGTTCTTCACGGAGTTCTCCAACTAGTTTCAAGAAGGAAAATTGTTTCGTTATTGCTAACAATTGCGCGTTCAAGTTCCAAAGTTCACAAGTTCTAGAATTTCCCTTGTACACAGGCAGGCACGCGCAACAATTACTCGGAAACTTGTGCACGGTCGATTCCCATCGCTGAAGCTCGAAGAAGCTAGCAGGCGAGGTCAGAGACGATGGCGAGAGAGAGAGAAAGAGAGTATCAGGTGGGAAACAATGGATATAACGTAGAAAGGAAAGCCAAGGGTTGGAGTGGGTGGCTCTGCCTAGGGTTGAGAGAAAACGAGGGGAGGGGGGCAGATGTAACTGCTCTTATTTCTTCTCGCTGCGGCGCGGCGGCCCAGCCCGGAAACAAAAGACGATCCGACATCAAACATTCAAATTAGAAAACTCCCCCGCCAGTCCGGTCCGTGGGGCCGGATTACCCCCTTTTCAACCAGTTTCCCCCTAAAGCATCCCTCGCCCACCCCCTATCTCCCCTCCCTTCTCCACCTTGGTGTTTCCGCGGCCTCGTCGCGCCGCGTTAAACCTTCACATCCTACTTTCCGCGAAGCCACACACGATTCCAGCGGTTGCCACAGTTCCCCGAGCCGCGTTTAAGCCTGCCAGCCTACTTTTCGTAAACCTACGATTTCGGCAAGGCTCGCGGTGGATCGTCTCCACCCCCCGCGAACATTTCGTTACCTCTGTCCGTGTCTATCCATTTCTGTGTTTTCACGTGTTCTCGCGTTCGCGCTGGCACATACTCCGCAAATGCGTACATATAGGGTGTCACGCGAACAGATTGGCGGGTGATTCTGCAACACGTGCGAAAAGCGAAGCGGTAGGGGAGGGCAATTTTTCGTTCGAGGGGACAGGATCGATCTGAACCGTCTGGAAGTGGGTCAAGCTCGCGGATTTTTCTTGTTGGTAATTAGCAGATTCGGTGGGTTTAGGTAAAATTGCACAGAGTATTATTTTACACAGTATGGAAAGACGTATAACGATAGTAATACTTTATGATACAACATATTGTAAAATAATTTTCTATAGAGATTCTGATTTTTGAATTATATTCTCAAAAATGCGTGTCTACGTAAAAATCTGCAGTCTTGTGGTTATTGCTTGAAACGTTGTAATTTTCTCAAGGTGCTCAGCATAATGTTTGATACGTAAACTAATTTCAACTTTAATTCTATTCTCAGACATAAAAATCTACGATCCTACAACTACTACTGGGAGAGTAGTAATTTTCCTAAGGTGGACTAATCAACTTTATATTTCAATTTTTTTTCAAGTCAATAAAAATCTCATTTTGGTTATTGACTGCTATCACTACAAGAGATTACATTCACAAATAAAGATATAACGTACGGTATTTTTAAAGTTTCAATTATTGTAGCAATAATCTCATTAGGCAACAGTCTCGTTACAGCAATAATCTCAATGTTGTTCTCAAGTTTCATTCTAGCATTATCTCTCGTTTCCATAATTCTCTGTGTAAATAATTTTGTAATTCCAAGCTTCAAGCAATCTTTCATCTTTCTTTACTATGAACACAACATCTTTCATTACTATCGTCGTAAAATTCAGGTAGAAACGTACATACATACATTAAAGAATGCAAATTTGTCACTGCATCTCTCTGTTTGCTCGTTTAAAGAAGATAGATTCCCAGATAGATATTGAGTAATTTTTCTTCGAAAAAGGAGGTGGTAAGTTTGGAAAAAACCCCGACTTTAAGCTTTACTTTAAAAAAAAAAAAGTAAAGTTTTTTGTACAGATCTTTAGTCAAAAATTGGCTTGATAAAAGTGTATGCACCGACTTGAAAAATTCTCAAAAATTTAATTTTCTCCAAGGCAACTCGCGTTTCACGGGAACAAATTGTATTCCACACTTTCGAGTTATTTTCACAGACAGCGTACGCTGTTCGTTATTCATTCCTCACTAGTTCAGAATTAACTAAAATTCACCCTTGCCGATCCCTTATTTTTTCAACTCGATAATTCGTACACCAGTTTCGAGTTGACACAGTGGCAAAAAATTAATGAAAAGATAAACAGCTGAAATTGAAAATTTTCTTACTGGCGCAAAAATAAACTAACTAAATTTCTGTTCGATTGCGCAGACCCACTCTCCGACGTAGATGTTTGAATTTTGTACCACGACCTTATGCATTTTGCGCGGATCGCTTCGGGAACGAAGCCTCGAGCGAATGAATTTTATTTTCCACGAGTACAAGTATCGTCTCTCGTGGGTTGATCGTCCGTGGTTTGCGGAACACCCTGTATATAGAGCTCCGCGGGCCTATACATATTTGCTCGCGGTCAGAGGCAAGGCTCGCGGCTGCCGCGTTAAAACAAGGAACACGAGAGTGTACGGTCCCGCGCGATCAAACAGGGCCACGGGTAGCAGCCGTTTTCTTGCGGAGATTAAAACGACGAAGACACTTTGTTCCTTTAGCCGTGCGGCTATTGTTAAAATTACCCTCGCGCGTTCCATTTTCGGCGGACGTTATACATACTTTGGGATTACAGCGTCGAAGATAGAGATGCCGCTCTAATGCAAGCGGTTACGATAAGTATTTAGCGATAGAAGATCTATTCTCTGGACCGCGGATTTTTACGTAGTCTCGTCTTTTCGCAAACCGAGACGAGAGAAGGTAGAAATTTCCTTTTAACTTGAAAAAAATCGTAAGTTGGAAGTTCTGTGTTACATGTTGGAAGTTGTATATTACAAGTTCTATAAAAAGAAAAAGAACATCTCGAGTTTGAACAAAATCTGAAAAGATTGAGCGAATAATACAAACAATTTTAGCGAATATTACTACAATTTTTGATTTTCCAAAAATGCACAGGATTCCGTGCATCTAATTATTGTATATTAAATGCGTTGAGTGAAACGGCTGCGTTCAAGCGGCTGCGTCTGACCATATATGATGCTACTCTACTTTGATTCTAGTTGATAGTTAAGCGCATATTATATCAAACAAATATTAATATATTAAATTAGATGTTTCATTATTGTATCAAACTTCTCATCCACCGTTTAATTTTATCTGTACCATCCAAATATGTAAATTTAATATGTTTGGAAATTATAAATGTGCTTCTACTTGATATCTAGATACGTGCGATAATATTGAATGTGTTGCATAAATATCATTGTGTTAAATCATATTTAAATCAATTATTGTATTAAACTTTCTATAAATACGTAAAAATCCGCCGTCTATTAATTTTATTTGAATTATTAAAATATGAAATATTATTTGGAAATTATAAATTGAACCCTTTACATTATTACATTGTTTTAACCGACTGTATACTATATGTAGTTCCACGTTGCTTCTACTTGATACCTGGATATGCATTACATTAAATAAACATTATTATTAAATATACGCTAAATAAATATTAATTATATTAAATCGGATTTCAATATATCAAACTTCTTACGAATGTATAAAAATTCATAGTTAGTGAAATTTTGTTTCCAAATTATAAATTGCGTTGTTATTACGTTAATTCAATCGATCGTGTCTGACCACATACGGTATCATTCTACGTTGCTTCTACTTGATGCCTGGATACGTATCATATAAATATGTATATAATAATAATTATAATTAAATAATATATTAAATAAACATTATTATACGAAATCGAATTTTAATTTATCGTTATATTAAACTTCTCGCAAACGTATAAAAAGTCCATGGTTTATTAATGAAATTTTGTTTGGAAATTTCGAAGAATTGGATGTTTCAGGTTATTACATTGGTTCAACCGTGTCTGTCCACATACGGTATCATTCTGTTTTGCCTCTACTTGATATCTGAACATATTAAACAAATATTATCACGTTAAATTTGCCGTTTCATCGCTCCACCAAACTTATTACTATTCAAACTTGCACATTATTATATGAAATGCACAAAGATATCCTAGTCATATATTTTAGACATACGTACGTACATATGTAAATAGGTTAATATATGTAGATCAGTCTAACTTTTGTTTCAACGAAGATAATATTGAAGTTACGTAACCACTCAACGCTGTTATTGATGTATAATAAGCGCCAAAAGTATGAGATGATTCTTGTGAATATTTAGGAAAATGATTATGGTAAGAATTTATAATAGAGAGAAAAATTTACATAACTTTTGTGCCTGACAATTCTTTATCAACATTACTCTGTCCTTGTCATTGATTCAATATTGTCATCTAATTAATAATAAAATATTTAACTGAGCAATCTGATATGTTGTAATTAGACATTATCACAATTTTCATGCATTTATGGGAAACATCAAAACTGCCATTTATAACATTTTACACGTAGAACGACTTTCTACAAAAATTCTTAATCGTGACAAGGTAAAAATATAAATGCGGTATGATCATTATAAATCTAACTCGATATTCCAACATCCTTTGCACAATGAAAATTGAACAATTTAAATTAAACAATTTACTCTATCAGACTGACAGTAAATCCTATAGAGAATACTAAAAGCAATCTTCGAAAACTGCAACGAAAAGGAGAAAAAAGTCCACAGAGTCCAATCACTGTAAATCACTGCACCTGTTCATAACCGAACTTGAACATCATTCAAGGATTAACTATTCCATTAAGTATTCCAATAATCCCTCGTACTAAAACTTAAACAATTTACCTATCAAATTAACAGTAAATTCCATTCAAAGTGATTTATACCCCGCTAATGGCGGGGACGAGGGAGAGGCGGTTCCTCGGATCCCCCTTTGCCGATTCCTCGAGAACGGCGACAAAAAGGGAGAACCGTCCGATGTGGCAAGTCGATTATCAAGAGACTTTAACAGCGAGGGTGGCTCGATGGGATCGAGTTAAATCAAACGTATGGTAAGAAGCGGCGGTTCCCTTGAGCCGGGAACGAGGCTTTCAGATTCTCTTGTTCCCGGCCGACAATTCGACCAGCAGCCGAAGGTAGAAAAAGACGGGGAACAACGAACGGATAATTCGGTAGCAGGGGTAGAGAAAGCGTTTTATCGACTCGATTCTTCTCTCTCTCTCTCTCTCCGCTTTACTTTTTGTTTTCCCCGTTCGATGGTATTTAGACCAGGGTTGTCCCGGTGAAAAGTCTCTGGTAGTCTATTTAAACACGAATTCTCGATTGTACGGCTGGCTGTTCGAGAGGGAATTGAAGTGGATATACAGCGAGAGAAAGAGAGGAAGGGAGAGGGAAGAGGACACGAGGAACAGAGAGGCACAAAGGGGCCGATTACCGGCGCTGTTGAGGTGCTGCTTTGCCAAGGAACAAACCGATAGTCCCTGCGTTTGTCTATGTGTATACGTGTATGTGCGTGTTTGCATTTGCAACGATGCCGCGGATCGGCAGCCTATTTGTCCGTTCGATATTCACGAATCAATTAGACGCGGACACGTGACACAATACGACACATGCGTAACAAAAAGGAGGAAACGTGGAAAAGTGGCAAACCCTGGAACAAGAGGAACAACGTCTCCGTGCGTACAATGAAACCCGGTATGTTTCTACCTTGGATGAATTTATACTTGTCGAACAGGGAAGGAGGGGAGAAAGGGGTTGCTGAATGCGAAACGAACCGGTCGGAGTCGTCAACGATTCTAAGGGAGAAGAAAGAGAGAGAGAGAGAGAGAGGAAGTAAGAATAATAATGCCGAGTGAAAAGAGGGAAACTCGACGACTGAGCTATAAATCTACGTACGATTGTTAAAGCAACGGAATTTCTTCTGAGCGGGTGTATCTTGCGACGCGTGAATAGAAACCGCAAAGGCGGCTGAAAAATTATAACGGTGAATAACAAAGCGGTGGAACAGGATTTTGCTAACACAGAGGAGTGGTGCAAGTGTTTGGGAATTAAGGTCTTAGAAATTTAGCGTGCGCGGCTCGAATGAAAAATGTGGGAGCAGGTGAAGGAAACGTATAGTTTATGAAAGTTGTATTATATTCGAAGAGTAATAGGAACTTTCTGTGAATACGTTATGCAGAAAACATGTTTCCACTTTTTACCTGCGTCGTTCAGACGTATTGCATTGGTTCAAGTAAATTTAGAATTTACGTTTACGTGATTCTTTGTAATAAATACAATCGTTCGCGAAAGTGTTTGAACACTTACAGAAACTATTATGAATATTTAACAACTTTTATTTGTGAATGTATTATTATATGCCGGACGAAATATTTTTATACTTTGTCTGATACTGTAGCCAAAGTCAACTGTTACAGTTATATTGGTCTAATTTGAAACGAATCTAGAAATGTGTTTTTTACAATAGATACTATTGGTCACAAAAGTGTTTGGACTTGTAAAAACTGTTTGTGAATATATCGCGAACCTAATTTCTTATTTACGAATACATTGTACATAACCGTTAATTGGTTAAATTTCGAACGAAATTAAATTTGATATTTCATATTAAATCCAACTAATTAGTTTTAATTATTCGGATGTGTCAAGTATTCAAGAATAGATGAATCAAGTAGAACGTTTCTTTCACGGCAAGAAACTGAATACTTCAGAAGTTTGCAAAAGTTAGTTCAAGAAATTCATTGCCAACTGTAACAGAAACAAGTTTCACAGAAGCAATCATGAAGTTACCCGGTCAAAGTTACATATTAGTTAACCCTCGGATAGTTTTATACTAGCGCGGCGGTCGGATCTCATTGAATATTCCATTTAATAACTTATGGAAATATTATTACGTAACATTTATTCCGGATATCATTATTATATTCTCACTATCGTATATTTGTTTCATAATTGTACGACTCTACGATTACTGTTTTTAATTGAATGGTTTAGTTTTTGCAGTATATAATAGTTAATTTACAGTTTAGTATTTAGTTTATACTTGCACAACTATTCTCCTGCACTCGGACTTCTTTTCACTGAATATTTTAGTTTTTTACGTAATTTATATTCCATTGAAACGAAAAAATGTATCTATAAATATTTTTGTTGCATTTTCACTGACGTATGTTATTTATTTTACGAGTGAAGGATTTATGAACGAAAAGAAAGATATTCGATACAATACAATCCATCCGACATAAAGGCATAAAAAATACGATAGATTGAAAACTATGTGTAATGTGTGTGTATGTGTACGTATGTCACTCTCAAATCTACATGTTCAAATTTTCGCAAATTTCACGGCAGTTCAGCGATAAATACCGGAACAGGAAGGGTAGAAAAAAATTGAGGGAACCTGGTGGGAAAAGAGGAGGGGGAGGGGGAGAGGGGGGGGGGGAACGTAGATACACACGATTCGCGTGGAAAAAGAAAAGAAATTTCATTTCCTGTCTTGTATTCGGGCAGTCGCTCACGCCTGTAGCGTATGCCGATGATGGGAATTGATTAAACGAACGTCGAGTCAGTTTGCAGAACTCGAAAAAGATCATTTAAAGAGAGGCTATGCGGGGAATAGTCGGTGCAGAAGCTGATAGGATTGAAGTTCACGATGCGCCTTCTTCTCTCCCTCTCTCCTCCGCCCCCTTGCTATTTCGTCGATCGCGGGGCGAGGAGTATCGCTTTCTTCCCTTTTATCAGCGTGAAAAAGGTGAGAACGCCGACGCGGGAAAGCGGCAGGAAGTTTAACGATACAGTAAGCCAAGCGATCGAAAACAGATATACTTTCTCATCTCATTGTTGGAACGCGTGGAAAGCGCGTTTCTTCGTTTCGAGGATCTCGCTGGGTCAGCCGTTTTTCGGATTTACACTGCTCCTCCTGCTTTAGGGAGCGTTAGAAAAACTTTGGCGTGAAACGAAATTTTATTCCAAGAACAGAGGAACGAGATTAGAATGCTTAGATTTGAGAACATCGCGCGAAGAAAGATGGACGAAGATGATCGAATCTTCAGATAAATGAGGAATTGTTATTTGTTACTTGTTGTTAGAATGGACAAAGAATTTTTGGAAGAACAGATTCAATATTGTAATGGAAATTTTTCAGGAACGATTGAGAAATATTGCATTTACTTTTGATTGCAAAAATTGATAGTAATAGCAAATAGGAGTATTAAGAGTATTCATTGATATTTATTATTATTGATAAGATGTCTATCAGTTAATAAATGAGAATAGACATTAAGAACATATTATTTTTGTGTAAGGAAAGGTGAGAATTAGTGGACAAGAAAATGAAGAATTATAACTGATAGTATGTTGTTGTATAATATATGATAATATGGTATTATATCATTGCATCAATCACACTATTATACGTTGAATCAGAGCATCGTGTAACAAATATTATATACGCTGTTATACGATTCTTGCGAACGAATTCTGTTGCGTGAATTTTAGTGGGAACAATGGAAACATCCATCTTACAGTCCAAATTTATTACCGTGTGATTTTCGTGTGTTTGCTCGAATGAAAATAGATATGGAAATCATTTCCACGCGGATGACAATGTAAAAACTGTGATGTTAAAAGTGATGTGAGAAACATTACCGAGCAAAATACTCGTGGAAAATACTGCAAGTGACGAATATCGAATTTTTCACAGTGAAAGAGGAAGTTACTTAAATTTAATCTAAATTCGCGAGAAAAAAATAAATCGAAAAATCCTTGCAGAAAAAAAACTGCAAGCGTCAAACATCGAGTTTTTTCTACACCAAAAATATATCTTTTCAATATGTTCCTTTTGTTTTCGATAATCTGGGAACATATGGGATTAGCGTTCGAACACTTGCAGCGTTCGACAAAATTTAAACAAACTGCGGATTAAGTCCTCCACGCAACAAAGAGGCGGATTTTCTACAAATAAAATATTCTTTCTCGCAAATCCCCACTATCACGAGGCAAAATGTAAAAAAGAAAATTCTCAAATCAATTTTCCGAACAACTCGAAGTTGCAAAATCGTAACAAAACAAATGATTTTTTAAATGACTCTGAACTCTTTCATCTTTCTTAAGAAAAACTACGCTTAGCACTCATTTTACGGTATTTTCTACGATATATCGTTCAATAAATATCCGCAGTTGCGAAGTGGAAATTTATACCAATGGTAAAAAATATTTTCGTCTTCCCATTCGTGCGTCAGAGATTCTTCTAACTACGATTCTTTTCACGGACGGAGCCGTGTTCAGAAGAGTGGACAATTTCAGGTGTCGGCGGGGATAGTGAAACATTCATAAGGAGCTTGTAAGCGCGTAAAAAGTTTCATTACTCTTCGCGAGCCATAGGAACGCGCCTTGCGGAGGATTCCGTCGCATAACTCACGTTTGTAACTTTGGTCGGGAAATTTTGTCCCCCAGAATACGTACGAGGTAACTGTTTCGAACTGTATCTTTCGTTTGAAGATCCTCGAACTTTTTCTACGGTGCCGGTGAGGGGACACGTATCATAAATCAAACGAGAAATTCTGCGACTCATCGAAATCACGTATCACGAAGTTGCAATCTTGGAAAACGTCGTACGATACGCGATTGTTCCTTTGGAGAAAGTTACAACCAACAATAATTGCAACTTGCAATAAAAGAATTTTAATTTTTTATTGAGTTTAGTTTTATTTTTACTGAGTACTTTTATGGAGATTTTAATTTTATTGAGACACGACTGTTGTGATCATATTGGAAAAATTTGGAATACAATGTATACAAATAGAATCGGAGAATTAATTACGATGTATATTTGAAGTATATTTTATATTAAAATTATAAAAATTGACTACATATGTATTTAGCAAAAATTTATTACATAGTATGAATGATCATGTTAAGCATGTAAGAAATTAAGTTAAAGGTGGTTCCACTGAATGCTGTGGCTTATTGGTATAATGAATTGTGGATAAATTTAAATATATTTTGTATAATTTGTGTAGTATATGCATTTCTAGATTGCGATTTTATAATACTAATAAAATTCCAAGAATATTGTATATATAACATGATACGTTCATAAAAAGGTGTTATAAATGTTTGAATACTTGTAGCAAGTAACTATATATTGCCATGAAATAAATTAATATAACCTGCATATAGAGGAAATCATTTTGATTATTTAAATACTAATTGTAAAAGTTTTCTACTTTACTTATTAATAGCAAAGAAAACTGTTTTATATGAAAACTATAGTAATTGGTCCAGCTATACTCTGTACTGTACACGTTTGAGTTAATGAATTTCATAATAGAAGCTACGTGAATATATACAGACTTAGTAATAAATTATAGCATGTCACAAACATATATTAACATATTAAATGTAATAAACTACAGCATAAACAGCTATCTTAAATGTATAACATGTACTAAAAACGACTTGCTTCAAACTTTACCGACATAATCATTGCTGAATTGCGAAAATAGATAAATAAATTTTTTTTTTTTTTTGTAATTGCAAATTAAAAACGGATGAAAAAAAATATTCTAGTATACTTCAACGCCAATGAAAAACGATTTACGCGCTCTCGAGACCGGTTTGATCATGCTCCTCACTGTATTAGACAACGTGAAAGCGTCGCGCGTTGTCGAAACGCGAATATTTACGACGTGCTGGAGAATATCAGCCTGGCGCGTATATTTAAAAATTCCTGGAAAAATCTACCCCGCACGTTCTATTCACCGCCGCGGAATTTATATCGGCTCTTTTGTCGCGCGCACGCCATAAAAGACAATCAATTTCGAAAATTGGATTTCATTAAAATTCAATACCGTCGATATACGCCCGCGGGTATTTTAACGCGAGACTGACGTTAATATCCGAAACGCCCGAGAGCTTCAAATTCGAGTATTAAAATCAAGTCAATTTTCGAAACACTCTCTGGCACCGTTTCTCGGTCACCGTGACTCACCCTCACCCCTGACCATCTGCATAATCACTGCACTGGAGATCCTGCAACAGTTCTTATCAAAATTTCATAGCGCGAGCTTGCAATCTCGGGGCAAACGTTGCACAAACACACGATCGTATTTATAAAAAGTTACGTCGCGGAGGTTGCTCCGAGGAGTTCCATTAAAGAACAGACGATTGAAATTCCTATCGTGGCTGGTAAGGGTGCGGGGGAGAGGGGCAAAGGAATCCAGATGCTCGTGGATTATTCCACGTTGAAAAATAGTGAAACTTTTTTCGTTCGAAACGAAATATCTCGCCAAACACCGGCAGTCGGCGAACGAGATTTGGTGACACTCGTCTTGGTACACCCTGTATATCATTCTCCTCCCCTTCCAACTCACTGTCTTCTGTATGAGAAATAAATCTGCGTTCCAGATGCCTCCGCGTACTGACAACCTTATCCGGGGGAAAAGTTTTCGCGTTTTCAGCAGGAAAGAACCTTTTCCTTGGTACCATCCTACTTTCCTCTCTTGAGAAGCCTACCCGTTGAAGATCCACCGCATTTCGCGATTGGGCTCGAAAACCTGGCTCGTGTGTCACGAACCAAGCGAATTTAACTTTGTTTAACTATAGCCTATAAATTTGTTGGCTATTTCACGACAGATGAAATTTTTAATCACTTTGCGACGGGTATTTTCTCGAGTTAACGAGTAGAGATGTGACATCTCGATATTGTGGAGTCGATATTATAATAGCTGAGTACTGGCAACATTTGTTATGAATGACAGTGATTACACGCAACGGCGCATACTATAGATCGCTGAGCTTTAAAAATGACATGACGCCGCAATGTCGTTGTCAGTTACTAAATATTGTAAGCGATACGACGCCGTAATAACGTCATGGATCGCTAAACGACGGTACAGTGTTTACAACGGATCGATGAGAAGAAAAATAGCGGAGAACTCTGGGAAGTCCATCGGTGAAATGGTTCGACCGGCCGTGTCTGACCACGCACGATGTCGCTCTACTTTCACTAGAATTCGAACTCACGTGAGTTCGTTCAACGAGTCATTTAAACGGAATATTCGCATATGTACTACAAGCATAAGAAGCAGTAGTCCAAAGTATTAACAGATCGAGTATTAGAGTAATTTCTCAATCCGTAATTATATATACTATTCGTGTAATCTTTTTAAAAATCACGATTACATGGCTTCTCTATTTAAATAATCAAATGCGAATATTTACAGCTGATGCCTCGACTCGTTAAACGAACTATTCCAATCCTATTCTAACTAGAACTGAAATTTTTTAACACGAATATTATCTTTATGCTTGTAATAATTTTATAATAAATATAATAATAACTTGTTTTAGAGCGTGAACCTTTTATTTTGACAGTCGCGAGTTCTTTTTTTCTTTCTTCTGAAGATAATTTTACATCATTGTAGCGAATGAGAAAGTGAGGGTACATTTTTCTCAAAAATTGCAAAAATTCAAAAATTTCTTTTTTTCGTAACTACATCCACCATCATTTTGAAGATTAAACTCTCTCCTTTGCAACTTCTTGTACAATTTTCTTTTTTATCCTTCGCGTTTTAAAATGAGATCAAGCGAAAAAAAAACGTCGTACGATGTTTTTCATAAAGTTACATCAGTTTAAATTATCTCCTCGCTGTACACATTATCCTCGAAATTGTTTAGACCAATTATTTTATTACTAATTGTACGACTGTCTGTACAATACTTCTGGCACGAATTAAAAACTCGACAGAATGGGAAATAACGGGTAACGATCAGCCGGTCGCGTCCGACCGTGCACGGTGTCGTTCTACTTCGCGTATATGCGTGTCACTGGAATTCGTGATAATTCATAGCGTAACGAGAACGATCGTGGATCCAACGTTCTATGAAAACCCCACCGTTCAAACGGCCTTTGCCATTTTCACTTTTAAGAGGGCGTACGGTAGCCAGGCCAGTAGTCAAAGTCGATTAAGTTTTCGCGCGGCCCGGTTCTCTCCTGTTTCTGCTGTTTCATTTCTCTCTCCGCGCGCCTATCTATGTGTATACGTGTGGTATATGTATGTATGCGAGAAAGACAGAAAGAAAGAAAAGAAAGAAAATTCCTGACAACGCGCTAGCGCGCCGTTCGTTCGATAAAAGTAAACGTTACGTGTAAGCTGAAATTGACTTCGCAGCTTCGTGTGAGACGTGCCGGTAATTAGTTCCGCCGAGTCTAACGTTGAACCGAGTTCGGTGACTCGGGCAGAGAAAGGGGGGGGGGGGGCGGCAGGTCGAAAAAGAGAGATGGGACGAGGAGAAAGGAGGGAAAAAAAAAGAGAAGAGGAGGGAGAGCCAGGTCGCGGCTTGACGTGCACGTTCGCGCGGACGAGGCGGAGTTTTAAATGAGATTCAGCGCGAAGAGAAAACGAGAAACTGTAGGTTTCGCGATCGAACCGTGGCCGCCGCGAACGAAATTCAAAAAGAAAAGAGAAAGCTTCTCCTTCTTCTTCTCGTCGTTCTTTCTTTATCCTCGTCGCGGTCTCTTATTGTCGCTGCGAGCCCTCCTTCGAAGCCTCGTTCCTACACGCGCAAACAAAGGAGGAAGGTTCCGTGAAAATACAAATATCTGGCGTAGCAGTAATTAAAAGGTAGAAACGCGCTCGCGCTGGTCGTCCGTATTCGTTCCACTGATGGTACATCATTTCCTTGCCCGTTTGTCGAGCCTGCAATTGACCTATCTTCCATCCCTTCATTTCTTCCCTCCGTGCAGCCCTTCCCCGCTCTTCCTACCCTTTCTCACCCCCTCCCATTTTTTCTTTTCTCTTCTTTTCTTTTTTTCTTTTTTTTTTTTTTTTTTCGTCAATATACATTGTCAATTTTCCGACAACTTTCTGTAGTTACGAAGTTTTGCACAAA